>NC_139221.1:334348029-334602391 GCF_055691185.1 Crinia signifera
CACTCCAGGCCCGTACTGTATGTGATGTCACCGCCTCGGGTGCACTCCAGGCCCGTACTGTATGTGATGTCACCGCCTCGGGTACACTCCAGGCCCTGTACTGTATGTGATGTCACCGCCTCGGGTGCACTCAAGGCCCCGTTCTGTATGTGATGTCACCGCCTCGGGTGCACTCCAGGCCCTGTACTGTATGTGATGTCACCGCCTCGGGTGCACTCCAGGCCCTGTACTGTATGTGATGTCACCACCTCGGGTGCACTCAAGGCCCCGTACTGTATGTGATGTCACCGCCTCGGGTACACTCCAGGTCCTGTACTGTATGTGATGTCACCGCCTCGGGTGCACTCAAGGCCCCGTACTGTATGTGATGTCACCGCCTCGGGTGCACTCCAGGCCCCGTACTGTATGTGATGTCACCGCCTCGGGTGCACTCCAGGCCCCGTACTGTATGTGATGTCACCGCCTCGGGTGCACTCCAGGCCCCGTACTGTATGTGATGTCCCCGCCTCGGGTGCGCTCCAGGCCCCGTACTGTATGTGATGTCACCGCCTCGGGTGCACTCCAGGCCCCGTACTGTATGTGATGTCACTCCCTCTTCTCCTGTCTCCGCCTCCAGAAATTGGCCTGGGAGCAGCTGGATCCGGAGGACAGAAAGTTACCCTTCCTGCCCAAGCAATATGGCTGCCTGCGCGCAGTGCCCGCGTATTCTCGCTTCATACATGAACGATTTGAGCGCTGTCTGGACCTTTACCTGTGTCCTCGCCAGAGGAAGATGAGGGTAGGTGGATTGGCGCTGCGGGGACTTGCCGATTGGCGCTGCGAGGACTGAAGCAGGACCTATAATCTCCTTTCTCTTATCTAGGTAAATGTGGATCCTGAGGATCTGATCCCCAAACTTCCCAAACCCCGAAATCTGCAGCCGTTCCCGACTACACAGTCTATGGTACGTATTCTCAGCGCTGTGCTACCTCCATCAGCCCTGCACCTTCTGTTCCTACACCGCTGTGTGGTGCCTCGTCCTGTGCCTCCTCCCCTTATCTATACCACTGTGTGGTGCCTCCTCCCTTTATCTATACCGCTGTGTGGTGCCTCCTCCCTTTATCTATACCGCTGTGTGGTGCCTGGTCCTGTGCCTCCTCCACTTATCTATACCGCTGTGTGGTGCCTCCTCCCCTTATCTATACCACTGTGTGGTGCCTCCTCCCCATATCTACACCGCTGTGTGGTGCCTCGTCCTGTGCCTCCTCCCCATGTCTATACCGCTGTGTGGTGCCTCATGCTGTGCCTCCTCCCCATATCTACACCGCTGTGTGGTGCCTCGTCCTGTGCCTCCTCCCCTTATCTATACTGCTCTGTGGTGCCTGGCACTGTGCCGCCTACCCTTATCTATACTGCTCTGTGGTGCCTGGCACTGTGCCGCCTACCCTTATCTATAAAGCTGTGCGGTGCCTCGTCCTGTGCCTCCTTCCCCTTATCTCTTCTGCTGTGTGGTGCCTCCTCCCCTTATCTATAGCGCTGTGTGGTGCCTGGCACTGTGCCGCCTACCCTTATCTATAAAGCTGTGCGGTGCCTCGTCCTGTGCCTCCTTCCCCTTATCTCTTCCGCTGTGTGGTGCCTCCTCCCCTTATCTATAGCGCTGTGTGGTGCCTGGCGCTGTGCCTCCTCCCCTTATCTATACCGCTGTGTGGTGCCTGGCACTGTGCCTCCTCCCCTTATCTACACCGCTGTGTGGTACCTTGTCCTGTGCCTCCTTCACCCTATCTATACTTCTGTGTGGTGCCTCATGCTGTACCTCCCTGTATCTGTACTGCCGGTGCCTCGCGCTGTGCCTCCTACCCATATCTATACCTCTGTGTGGTGCCTCGTGCTGTGCCTCCCCGTATCTATACCTCTGTGTGGTGCCTCATGCTGTGCCTCCTCCCCGTATCTATACCTCTGTGTGGTGCCTCATGCTGTGCCTCCTCCCCATATCTATACCTCTGTGTGGTGCCTCATGCTGTGCCTCCTCCCCGTATCTATACCTCTGTGTGGTGCCTCCTGCTGTGCCTCCTTCCCGTCTCTATACCTCTGTGTGGTGGTGCCTCCTTCCTGTATCTATACCTCTGTGTGGTGCCTCCTCCCCATATCTATACCTCTGTGTGGTGCCTCATGCTTTACCTCCCCGTCTCTATACCTCTGTGTGGTGCCTCATGCTGTACCTCCCCGTCTCTATACCTCTGTGTGGTGCCTCATGCTGTGCCTCCTCCCCGTCTCTATACCTCTGTGTGGTGCCTCGGGCTGTACCTCCCCGTCTCTATACCTCTGTGTGGTGCCTCGTGCTGTACCTCCCCGTCTCTATACCTCTGTGTGGTGCCTCGGGCTGTACCTCCCCGTCTCTATACCTCTGTGTGGTGCCTCGGGCTGTACCTCCCCGTTTCTATACCTCTGTGTGGTGCCTCGTGCTGTACCTCCCCGTCTCTATACCTCTGTGTGGTGCCTCGTGCTGTACCTCCCTGTCTCTATACCTCTGTGTGGTGCCTCGGGCTGTACCTCCCCATCTCTATACCTCTGTGTGGTGCCTCAGGCTGTACCTCCCCGTCTCTATACCTCTGTGTGGTGCCTCAGGCTGTACCTCCCCGTCTCTATACCTCTGTGTGGTGCCTCATGCTGTGCCTCCTCCTCGTCTCTATACCTCTGTGTGGTGCCTCCTCCCCATCTCTATACCTCTGTGTGGTGCCTCATGCTGTACCTCCCCGTCTCTATACCTGTGTGTGGTGCCTCGGGCTGTACCTCCCCGTCTCTATACCTCTATGTGGTGCCTCGGGCTGTACCTCCCCGTCTCTATACCTCTGTGTGGTGCCTCGGGCTGTACCTCCCTGTCTCTATACCTCTGTGTTGTGCCTCGGGCTGTACCTCCCCGTCTCTATACCTCTGTGTGGTGCCTCATGCTGTACCTCCCCATCTCTATACCTCTGTGTGGTGCCTCATGCTGTACCTCCCCGTCTCTATACGTCTGTGTGGTGCCTCGTGCTGTACCTCCCCATCTCTATACCTCTGTGTTGTGCCTCGGGCTGTACCTCCCCGTCTCTATACCTCTGTGTGGTGCCTCATGCTGTACCTCCCCGTCTCTATACCTCTGTGTGGTGCCTCATGCTGTGCCTCCCCATCTCTATACCTCTGTGTGGTGCCTCATGCTGTACCTCCCCTTCTCTATACCTTTGTGTGGTGCCTCATGCTGTACCTCCCCGTCTCTATACCTCTGTGTGGTGCCTCGTGCTGTACCTCCCCGTCTCTATACCTCTGTGTGGTGCCTCCTCCCCTTATCTATAGCGCTGTGTGGTGCCTGGCGCTGTGCCTCCTCCCCTTATCTATAGCGCTGTGTGGTGCCTGGCGCTGTGCCTCCTCCCCTTATCTATACAGCTGTGTGGTGCCTTGTCCTGTGCCTCCTCCCCTTATCTATACCGCTGTGTGGTGCCTTGTCCTGTGCCTCCTCCCCTTATCTATACCGCTGTGTGGTACCTCATGCTTTACCTCCCCGTCTCTATACCTCTGTGTGGTGCCTCAGGCTGTACCTCCCCGTCTCTATACCTCTGTGTGGTGCCTCGGGCTGTACCTCCCCGTCTCTATACCTCTGTGTGGTGCCTCGGGCTGTACCTCCCCGTCTCTATACCTCTGTGTGGTGCCTCGTGCTGTACCTCCCCGTCTCTATACCTCTGTGTGGTGCCTCGGGCTGTACCTCCCCGTCTCTATACCTCTGTGTGGTGCCTCGGGCTGTACCTCCCCGTCTCTATACCTCTGTGTGGTGCCTCGGGCTGTACCTCCCCGTCTCTATACCTCTGTGTGGTGCCTCGTGCTGTACCTCCCCGTCTCTATACCTCTGTGTGGTGCCTCGGGCTGTACCTCCCCGTCTCTATACCTCTGTGTGGTGCCTCGGGCTGTACCTCCCCGTCTCTATACCTCTGTGTGGTGCCTCGGGCTGTACCTCCCCGTCTCTATACCTCTGTGTGGTGCCTCGTGCTGTACCTCCCCGTCTCTATACCTCTGTGTGGTGCCTCGTGCTGTACCTCCCCGTCTCTATACCTCTGTGTGGTGCCTCGGGCTGTACCTCCCCGTCTCTATACCTCTGTGTGGTGCCTCGTGCTGTACCTCCCCGTCTCTATACCTCTGTGTGGTGCCTCGGGCTGTACCTCCCCGTCTCTATACCTCTGTGTGGTGCCTCGGGCTGTACCTCCCCGTTTCTATACCTCTGTGTGGTGCCTCGTGCTGTACCTCCCCGTCTCTATACCTCTGTGTGGTGCCTCGTGCTGTACCTCCCTGTCTCTATACCTCTGTGTGGTGCCTCGGGCTGTACCTCCCCATCTCTATACCTCTGTGTGGTGCCTCAGGCTGTACCTCCCCGTCTCTATACCTCTGTGTGGTGCCTCAGGCTGTACCTCCCCGTCTCTATACCTCTGTGTGGTGCCTCATGCTGTGCCTCCTCCTCGTCTCTATACCTCTGTGTGGTGCCTCCTCCCCATCTCTATACCTCTGTGTGGTGCCTCATGCTGTACCTCCCCGTCTCTATACCTGTGTGTGGTGCCTCGGGCTGTACCTCCCCGTCTCTATACCTCTTTGTGGTGCCTCGGGCTGTACCTCCCCGTCTCTATACCTCTGTGTGGTGCCTCGGGCTGTACCTCCCTGTCTCTATACCTCTGTGTTGTGCCTCGGGCTGTACCTCCCCGTCTCTATACCTCTGTGTGGTGCCTCATGCTGTACCTCCCCATCTCTATACCTCTGTGTGGTGCCTCATGCTGTACCTCCCCGTCTCTATACGTCTGTGTGGTGCCTCGTGCTGTACCTCCCCATCTCTATACCTCTGTGTTGTGCCTCGGGCTGTACCTCCCCGTCTCTATACCTCTGTGTTGTGCCTCGGGCTGTACCTCCCCGTCTCTATACCTCTGTGTGGTGCCTCATGCTGTACCTCCCCATCTCTATACCTCTGTGTGGTGCCTCATGCTGTACCTCCCCGTCTCTATACGTCTGTGTGGTGCCTCGTGCTGTACCTCCCCATCTCTATACCTCTGTGTTGTGCCTCGGGCTGTACCTCCCCGTCTCTATACCTCTGTGTGGTGCCTCATGCTGTACCTCCCCGTCTCTATACCTCTGTGTGGTGCCTCATGCTGTGCCTCCCCATCTCTATACCTCTGTGTGGTGCCTCATGCTGTACCTCCCCGTCTCTATACCTCTGTGTGGTGCCTCGTGCTGTACCTCCCCATCTCTATACCTCTGTGTTGTGCCTCGGGCTGTACCTCCCCGTCTCTATACCTCTGTGTGGTGCCTCCTCCCCATCTCTATACCTCTGTGTGGTGCCTCATGCTGTACCTCCCCGTCTCTATACCTCTGTGTGGTGCCTCCTCCCCATCTCTATACCTCTGTGTGGTGCCTCGGGCTGTACCTCCCCGTCTCTATACCTCTGTGTGGTGCCTCGTGCTGTACCTCCCCGTCTCTATACCTCTGTGTGGTGCCTCGTGCTGTACCTCCCCGTCTCTATACCTCTGTGTGGTGCCTCGGGCTGTACCTCCCCGTCTCTATACCTCTGTGTGGTGCCTCATGCTGTACCTCCCCGTCTCTATACCTCTGTGTGGTGCCTCATGCTGTACCTCCCCGTCTCTATACCTCTGTGTGGTGCCTCATGCTGTACCTCCCCGTCTCTATACCTCTGTGTGGTGCCTCATGCTGTACCTCCCCGTCTCTATACCTCTGTGTGGTGCCTCGTGCTGTACCTCCCCATCTCTATACCTCTGTGTGGTGCCTCGGGCTGTACCTCCCCGTCTCTATACCTCTGTGTGGTGCCTCATGCTGTACCTCCCCGTCTCTATACCTCTGTGTGGTGCCTCCTCCCCATCTCTATACCTCTGTGTGGTGCCTCATGCTGTACCTCCCCGTCTCTATACCTCTGTGTGGTGCCTCGGGCTGTACCTCCCCGTCTCTATACCTCTGTGTGGTGCCTCGGGCTGTACCTCCCCGTCTCTATACCTCTGTGTGGTGCCTCGTGCTGTACCTCCCCGTCTCTATACCTCTGTGTGGTGCCTTGTGCTGTACCTCCCCGTCTCTATACCTCTGTGTGGTGCCTCGGGCTGTACCTCCCCGTCTCTATACCTCTGTGGTGCCTCATGCTGTACCTCCCCGTCTCTATACCTCTGTGTGGTGCCTCCTCCCCGTCTCTATACCTCTGTGTGGTGCCTCCTCCCCATCTCTATACCTCTGTGTGGTGCCTCATGCTGTACCTCCCCGTCTCTATACCTCTGTGTGGTGCCTCGGGCTGTACCTCCCCGTCTCTATACCTCTGTGTGGTGCCTCGGGCTGTACCTCCCCATCTCTATACCTTTGTGTGGTGCCTCATGCTGTACCTCCCCGTCTCTATACCTCTGTGTGGTGCCTCGGGCTGTACCTCCCCGTCTCTATACCTCTGTGTGGTGCCTCATGCTGTACCTCCCCGTTTCTATACCTCTGTGTGGTGCCTCGGGCTGTACCTCCCCATCTCTATACCTCTATGTGGTGCCTCATGCTGTACCTCCCCGTCTCTATACCTCTGTGTGGTGCCTCATGCTGTACCTCCCCGTCTCTATACCTCTGTGTGGTGCCTCATGCTGTACCTCCCCGTCTCTATACCTCTGTGTGGTGCCTCCTCCCCATCTCTATACCTCTGTGTGGTGCCTCAGGCTGTACCTCCCCGTCTCTATACCTCTGTGTGGTGCCTCCTCCCCATCTCTATACCTCTGTGTGGTGCCTCATGCTGTACCTCCCCGTCTCTATACCTCTGTGTGGTGCCTCATGCTGTACCTCCCCGTCTCTATACCTCTGTGTGGTGCCTCGGGCTGTACCTCCCCGTCTCTATACCTCTGTGTGGTGCCTCGGGCTGTACCTCCCCGTCTCTATACCTCTGTGTGGTGCCTCGTGCTGTACCTCCCCGTCTCTATACCTCTGTGTGGTGCCTCGTGCTGTACCTCCCCGTCTCTATACCTCTGTGTGGTGCCTCGTGCTGTACCTCCCCGTCTCTATACCTCTGTGTGGTGCCTCGGGCTGTACCTCCCCGTCTCTATACCTCTGTGTGGTGCCTCGTGCTGTACCTCCCCGTCTCTATACCTCTGTGTGGTGCCTCGGGCTGTACCTCCCCGTCTCTATACCTCTGTGTGGTGCCTCGGGCTGTACCTCTCCGTTTCTATACCTCTGTGTGGTGCCTCGGGCTGTACCTCCCCGTTTCTATACCTCTGTGTGGTGCCTCGTGCTGTACCTCCCCGTCTCTATACCTCTGTGTGGTGCCTCGTGCTGTACCTCCCCGTCTCTATACCTCTGTGTGGTGCCTCGTGCTGTACCTCCCCGTCTCTATACCTCTGTGTGGTGCCTCGTGCTGTACCTCCCCGTCTCTATACCTCTATGTGGTGCCTCGGGCTGTACCTCCCCATCTCTATACCTCTGTGTGGTGCCTCAGGCTGTACCTCCCCGTCTCTATACCTCTGTGTGGTGCCTCAGGCTGTACCTCCCCGTCTCTATACCTCTGTGTGGTGCCTCATGCTGTGCCTCCTCCTCGTCTCTATACCTCTGTGTGGTGCCTCCTCCCCATCTCTATACCTCTGTGTGGTGCCTCATGCTGTACCTCCCCGTCTCTATACCTGTGTGTGGTGCCACGGGCTGTACCTCCCCGTCTCTATACCTCTGTGTGGTGCCTCATGCTGTACCTCCCCGTCTCTATACCTCTGTGTGGTGCCTCAGGCTGTACCTCCCCGTCTCTATACCTCTGTGTGGTGCCTCATGCTGTGCCTCCTCCTCGTCTCTATACCTCTGTGTGGTGCCTCCTCCCCATCTCTATACCTCTGTGTGGTGCCTCATGCTGTACCTCCCCGTCTCTATACCTGTGTGTGGTGCCACGGGCTGTACCTCCCCGTCTCTATACCTCTGTGTGGTGCCTCGGGCTGTACCTCCCCGTCTCTATACCTCTGTGTGGTGCCTCATGCTGTACCTCCCCGTCTCTATACCTCTGTGTGGTGCCTCGTGCTGTACCTCCCCGTCTCTATACCTCTGTGTGGTGCCTCGTGCTGTACCTCCCCGTCTCTATACCTCTATGTGGTGCCTCGGGCTGTACCTCCCCATCTCTATACCTCTGTGTGGTGCCTCAGGCTGTACCTCCCCGTCTCTATACCTCTGTGTGGTGCCTCAGGCTGTACCTCCCCGTCTCTATACCTCTGTGTGGTGCCTCATGCTGTGCCTCCTCCTCGTCTCTATACCTCTGTGTGGTGCCTCCTCCCCATCTCTATACCTCTGTGTGGTGCCTCATGCTGTACCTCCCCGTCTCTATACCTGTGTGTGGTGCCACGGGCTGTACCTCCCCGTCTCTATACCTCTGTGTGGTGCCTCAGGCTGTACCTCCCCGTCTCTATACCTCTGTGTGGTGCCTCAGGCTGTACCTCCCCGTCTCTATACCTCTGTGTGGTGCCTCATGCTGTGCCTCCTCCTCGTCTCTATACCTCTGTGTGGTGCCTCCTCCCCATCTCTATACCTCTGTGTGGTGCCTCATGCTGTACCTCCCCGTCTCTATACCTGTGTGTGGTGCCACGGGCTGTACCTCCCCGTCTCTATACCTCTGTGTGGTGCCTCGGGCTGTACCTCCCCGTCTCTATACCTCTGTGTGGTGCCTCCTCCCCATCTCTATACCTCTGTGTGGTGCCTCAGGCTGTACCTCCCCGTCTCTATACCTCTGTGTGGTGCCTCCTCCCCATCTCTATACCTCTGTGTGGTGCCTCATGCTGTACCTCCCCGTCTCTATACCTCTGTGTGGTGCCTCATGCTGTACCTCCCCGTCTCTATACCTCTGTGTGGTGCCTCGGGCTGTACCTCCCCGTCTCTATACCTCTGTGTGGTGCCTCGGGCTGTACCTCCCCGTCTCTATACCTCTGTGTGGTGCCTCCTCCCCATCTCTATACCTCTGTGTGGTGCCTCAGGCTGTACCTCCCCGTCTCTATACCTCTGTGTGGTGCCTCCTCCCCATCTCTATACCTCTGTGTGGTGCCTCATGCTGTACCTCCCGTCTCTATACCTCTGTGTGGTGCCTCATGCTGTACCTCCCCGTCTCTATACCTCTGTGTGGTGCCTCGGGCTGTACCTCCCCGTCTCTATACCTCTGTGTGGTGCCTCGGGCTGTACCTCCCCGTCTCTATACCTCTGTGTGGTGCCTCGTGCTGTACCTCCCCGTCTCTATACCTCTGTGTGGTGCCTCGTGCTGTACCTCCCCGTCTCTATACCTCTGTGTGGTGCCTCGTGCTGTACCTCCCCGTCTCTATACCTCTGTGTGGTGCCTCGGGCTGTACCTCCCCGTCTCTATACCTCTGTGTGGTGCCTCGTGCTGTACCTCCCCGTCTCTATACCTCTGTGTGGTGCCTCGGGCTGTACCTCCCCGTCTCTATACCTCTGTGTGGTGCCTCGGGCTGTACCTCTCCGTTTCTATACCTCTGTGTGGTGCCTCGGGCTGTACCTCCCCGTTTCTATACCTCTGTGTGGTGCCTCGTGCTGTACCTCCCCGTCTCTATACCTCTGTGTGGTGCCTCGTGCTGTACCTCCCCGTCTCTATACCTCTGTGTGGTGCCTCGTGCTGTACCTCCCCGTCTCTATACCTCTGTGTGGTGCCTCGTGCTGTACCTCCCCGTCTCTATACCTCTATGTGGTGCCTCGGGCTGTACCTCCCCATCTCTATACCTCTGTGTGGTGCCTCAGGCTGTACCTCCCCGTCTCTATACCTCTGTGTGGTGCCTCAGGCTGTACCTCCCCGTCTCTATACCTCTGTGTGGTGCCTCATGCTGTGCCTCCTCCTCGTCTCTATACCTCTGTGTGGTGCCTCCTCCCCATCTCTATACCTCTGTGTGGTGCCTCATGCTGTACCTCCCCGTCTCTATACCTGTGTGTGGTGCCACGGGCTGTACCTCCCCGTCTCTATACCTCTGTGTGGTGCCTCATGCTGTACCTCCCCGTCTCTATACCTCTGTGTGGTGCCTCAGGCTGTACCTCCCCGTCTCTATACCTCTGTGTGGTGCCTCATGCTGTGCCTCCTCCTCGTCTCTATACCTCTGTGTGGTGCCTCCTCCCCATCTCTATACCTCTGTGTGGTGCCTCATGCTGTACCTCCCCGTCTCTATACCTGTGTGTGGTGCCACGGGCTGTACCTCCCCGTCTCTATACCTCTGTGTGGTGCCTCGGGCTGTACCTCCCCGTCTCTATACCTCTGTGTGGTGCCTCATGCTGTACCTCCCCGTCTCTATACCTCTGTGTGGTGCCTCGTGCTGTACCTCCCCGTCTCTATACCTCTGTGTGGTGCCTCGTGCTGTACCTCCCCGTCTCTATACCTCTATGTGGTGCCTCGGGCTGTACCTCCCCATCTCTATACCTCTGTGTGGTGCCTCAGGCTGTACCTCCCCGTCTCTATACCTCTGTGTGGTGCCTCAGGCTGTACCTCCCCGTCTCTATACCTCTGTGTGGTGCCTCATGCTGTGCCTCCTCCTCGTCTCTATACCTCTGTGTGGTGCCTCCTCCCCATCTCTATACCTCTGTGTGGTGCCTCATGCTGTACCTCCCCGTCTCTATACCTGTGTGTGGTGCCACGGGCTGTACCTCCCCGTCTCTATACCTCTGTGTGGTGCCTCAGGCTGTACCTCCCCGTCTCTATACCTCTGTGTGGTGCCTCAGGCTGTACCTCCCCGTCTCTATACCTCTGTGTGGTGCCTCATGCTGTGCCTCCTCCTCGTCTCTATACCTCTGTGTGGTGCCTCCTCCCCATCTCTATACCTCTGTGTGGTGCCTCATGCTGTACCTCCCCGTCTCTATACCTGTGTGTGGTGCCACGGGCTGTACCTCCCCGTCTCTATACCTCTGTGTGGTGCCTCGGGCTGTACCTCCCCGTCTCTATACCTCTGTGTGGTGCCTCATGCTGTACCTCCCCGTCTCTATACCTCTGTGTGGTGCCTCGGGCTGTACCTCCCCGTCTCTATACCTCTGTGTGGTGCCTCGGGCTGTACCTCCCTGTCTCTATACCTCTGTGTTGTGCCTCGGGCTGTACCTCCCCGTCTCTATACCTCTGTGTGGTGCCTCATGCTGTACCTCCCCGTCTCTATACCTCTGTGTGGTGCCTCGGGCTGTACCTCCCCGTCTCTATACCTCTGTGTTGTGCCTCGGGCTGTACCTCCCCGTCTCTATACCTCTGTGTGGTGCCTCATGCTGTACCTCCCCGTCTCTATACCTCTGTGTGGTGCCTCATGCTGTACCTCCCCGTCTCTATACGTCTGTGTGGTGCCTCGTGCTGTACCTCCCCATCTCTATACCTCTGTGTTGTGCCTCGGGCTGTACCTCCCCGTCTCTATACCTCTGTGTGGTGCCTCATGCTGTACCTCCCCGTCTCTATACCTCTGTGTGGTGCCTCATGCTGTGCCTCCCCATCTCTATACCTCTGTGTGGTGCCTCATGCTGTGCCTCCCCGTCTCTATACCTCTGTGTGGTGCCTCATGCTGTACCTCCCCGTCTCTATACCTCTGTGTGGTGCCTCGTTCTGTACCTCCCCATCTCTATACCTCTGTGTTGTGCCTCGGGCTGTACCTCCCCGTCTCTATACCTCTGTGTGGTGCCTCCTCCCCATCTCTATACCTCTGTGTGGTGCCTTGTGCTGTACCTCCCTGTCTCTATACCTCTGTGTGGTGCCTCCTCCCCATCTCTATACCTCTGTGTGGTGCCTCGGGCTGTACCTCCCCGTCTCTATACCTCTGTGTGGTGCCTCGTGCTGTACCTCCCCGTCTCTATACCTCTGTGTGGTGCCTCGTGCTGTACCTCCCGTCTCTATACCTCTGTGTGGTGCCTCGGGCTGTACCTCCCCGTCTCTATACCTCTGTGTGGTGCCTCATGCTGTACCTCCCCGTCTCTATACCTCTGTGTGGTGCCTCATGCTGTACCTCCCCGTCTCTATACCTCTGTGTGGTGCCTCATGCTGTACCTCCCCGTCTCTATACCTCTGTGTGGTGCCTCGTGCTGTACCTCCCCGTCTCTATACCTCTGTGTGGTGCCTCCTCCCATCTCTATACCTCTGTGTGGTGCCTCATGCTGTACCTCCCCGTCTCTATACCTCTGTGTGGTGCCTCGGGCTGTACCTCCCCGTCTCTATACCTCTGTGTGGTGCCTCATGCTGTACCTCCCCGTCTCTATACCTCTGTGTGGTGCCTCCTCCCAATCTCTATACCTCTGTGTGGTGCCTCATGCTGTACCTCCCGTCTCTATACCTCTGTGTGGTGCCTCGGGCTGTACCTCCCCGTCTCTATACCTCTGTGTGGTGCCTCGGGCTGTACCTCACCGTCTCTATACCTCTGTGTGGTGCCTCCTCCCCATCTCTATACCTCTGTGTGGTGCCTCGGGCTGTACCTCCCCGTCTCTATACCTCTGTGTGGTGCCTCGGGCTGTACCTCCCCGTCTCTATACCTCTGTGTGGTGCCTCGTGCTGTACCTCCCCGTCTCTATACCTCTGTGTGGTGCCTCGTGCTGTATCTTCCCGTCTCTATACCTCTATGTGGTGCCTCATGCTGTACCTCCCCGTCTCTATACCTCTGTGTGGTGCCTCGGGCTGTACCTCCCCGTCTCTATACCTCTGTGGTGCCTCATGCTGTACCTCCCCGTCTCTATACCTCTGTGTGGTGCCTCCTCCCCGTCTCTATACCTCTGTGTGGTGCCTCCTCCCCATCTCTATACCTCTGTGTGGTGCCTCATGCTGTACCTCCCCGTCTCTATACCTCTGTGTGGTGCCTCGGGCTGTACCTCCCCGTCTCTATACCTCTGTGTGGTGCCTCATGCTGTACCTCCCCGTTTCTATACCTCTGTGTGGTGCCTCTGGCTGAACCTCCCCATCTCTATACCTCTGTGTGGTGCCTCATGCTGTACCTCCCGTCTCTATACCTCTGTTGTGGTGCCTCGGGCTGTACCTCCCCGTCTCTATACCTCTGTGTGGTGCCTCATGCTGTACCTCCCCGTTTCTATACTCTGTGTGGTGCCTCGGGCTGTACCTCCCCATCTCTATACCTCTGTGTGGTGCCTCATGCTGTACCTCCCCGTCTCTATACCTCTGTGTGGTGCCTCATGCTGTACCTCCCCGTCTCTATACCTCTGTGTTGGTGCCTCATGCTGTACCTCCCCATCTCTATACCTCTGTGTGGTGCCTCCTCCCCATCTCTATACCTCTGTGTGGTGCCTCAGGCTGTACCTCCCCGTCTCTATACCTCTGTGTGGTGCCTCCTCCCCATCTCTATACCTCTGTGTGGTGCCTCATGCTGTACCTCCCCGTCTCTATACCTCTGTGTGGTGCCTCGGGCTGTACCTCCCCGTCTCTATACCTCTGTGTGGTGCCTCATGCTGTACCTCCCCGTCTCTATACCTCTGTGTGGTGCCTCCTCCCCATCTCTATACCTCTGTGTGGTGCCTCAGGCTGTACCTCCCCGTCTCTATACCTCTGTGTGGTGCCTCCTCCCCATCTCTATACCTCTGTGTGGTGCCTCGTGCTGTACCTCCCCGTCTCTATACCTCTGTGTGGTGCCTCGTGCTGTACCTCCCCCGTCTCTATACCTCTGTGTGGTGCCTCGGGCTGTACCTCCCCGTCTCTATACCTCTGTGTGGTGCCTCGGGCTGTACCTCCCCGTCTCTATACCTCTGTGTGGTGCCTCCTCCCCGTCTCTATACCTCTGTGTGGTGCATCCTCCCCATCTCTATACCTCTGTGTGGTGCCTCCTCCCCATCTCTATACCTCTGTGTGGTGCCTCATGCTGTACCTCCCCGTCTCTATACCTCTGTGTGGTGCCTCATGCTGTACCTCCCCATCTCTATACCTCTGTGTGGTGCCTCCTCCCCATCTCTATACCTCTGTGTGGTGCCTCATGCTGTACCTCCCATCTCTATACCTCTGTGTGGTGCCTCATGCTGTACCTCCCCGTCTCTATACCTCTGTGTGGGGCCTCCTCCCCGTTTCTATACCTCTGTGTGGTGCCTCATGCTGTACCTCCCCGTCTCTATACCTCTGTGTGGTGCCTCGCACAGGTGTACCGTGGACACACAGACCTTGTGCGCTGTATCAGCGTCTCGCCCAGCGGACAGTGGATCGTCTCGGGGTCGGATGACTGTACGATGAGGTTCTGGGAAGTCTGTTCCGGTCGCTGTATGAAGTCCGTGTCTCTGGACGAGGCCGTTAAGAGCGTGAGCTGGAACCCGAACCTGTCGCTGGTCCTGGTGGCGGCGTGCGTGTGAGTAATCTGTATGATAACATTGTGTTCCTGTCACGCTATGTACATGTATGACCACTTACACGGATTGTCACCCGCAGGGAACGCGCTGTCATTATATTTAACCCAGGACTTGGAGACCGTCATCTTTGCAGTACCACCGATCAGCACGTGGGGGCGTACCAGGCTCCCGAGGAGGAGAGGAAGCAGCCAGTGAAGTGGGAACCAGCAGAGGGAGCAGAGTACGAGCAGGGGCTGCGTCTCCGCATACAGCACGAAAAGGCAAGCCTCCCTATCCTGCCCCTGGCAGCGCCTGCTTCCCCCCTCACCCTGCCCACGCCCCCCCCCATTCTGTACCTGCTTCCCCCCTGCCCCCGCCCCGCCCCCCCATTCTGCACCTGCTTCCCCCCTCACCCTGCTCCCCCATTTACCCTGCTCCCCCACTCTGTACCTGCTTCCCCCCTCACCCTGCCCCCACCCCCATTCTTTACCTGCTTCCCCCTCACCCTGCCCCGCCCCCAATTCTGTACCAGCTTCCCCCCTCACCCTGCCCCACCCCCCACTCTGTACCTGCTTCCCCTCTCACCCTGCCCCGCCCCCCCATTCTGTACCTGCTTCCCCCCTGCCCCCGCCCCCCCATTCTGTACCTGCTTCCCCCCTCACCCTGCTCCCCCACTCTGTACCTGCTTCCCCCCTCACCCTGCTCCCCCACTCTGTACCTGCTTCCCCCCTCACCCTGCCCCCACCCCCCATTCTTTACCTGCTTCCCCCCTCACCCTGCCCCGCCCCCAATTCTGTACCAGCTTCCCCCCTCACCCTGCCCCACCCCCCACTCTGTACCTGCTTCCCCCCTCACCCTGCCCCGCCCCCACTCTGTACCTGCTTCCCCCTCACCCTGCCCCCGCCCCCCCCATTCTGTACCTGCTTCCCCCCTCACCCTGCCCCCCCCCCCATTCTGTACCTGCTTCCCCCCTCACCCTGCCCCCGCCCCCCCACTCTGTACCTGCTTCCCCCCTCACCCTGCTCCCCCACTCTGTACCTGCTTCCCCCCCCACTCTGTGCCTGCTTCCCCCTCACCCTGCCCACGCCCCCACTCTGTACCTGCTTCCCCCCTCACCCTGCTCCCCCCACTCTGTACCTGCTTCCCCCCACTCTGTACCTGCTTCCCCCCTCACCCTGCCCCGCCCCCCACTCTGTACCTGCTTCCCCCCTCACCCTGCCCACGCCCTCCCCCCATTCTGTACCAGCTTCCCCCCTCACCCTGCTCCCCCACTCTGTACCTGCTTCCCCCCCCACTCTGTACCTGCTTCCCCCCTCACCCTGCCCCGCCCCCCACTCTGTACCTGCTTCCCCCCTCACCCTGCCCACGCCCCCCCCCCATTCTGTACCAGCTTCCCCCCTGCCCCGCCCCCCACTCTGTACCTGCTTCCCCCCTCACCCTGCCCCGCCCCCCACTCTGTACCTGCTTCCCCCCTCACCCTGCCCCGCCCCCCACTCTGTACCTGCTTCCCCCCTCACCCTGCCCACGCCCCCCCCCCATTCTGTACCAGCTTCCCCCCTCACCCTGCCCCGCCCCCCCATTCTGTACCTGCTTCCCCCCTCACCCTGCTCCCCACTCTGTACCACCCACCTGCCCCTCGCCCCGCCCCCCACTCTGTACCTGCTTCCCCCCTTACCCTGCCCCCCACTCTGTAACTGCTTCCCCCCTCACCCTGCCCCGCCCCCCATTCTGTACCTGCTTCCCCCCTCACCCTGCCCCCCACTCTGTACCGCCCCCCACTCTGTACCTGCTTCCCCCCTCACCCTGCCCCGCCCCCCATTCTGTACCTGCTTCCCCCTCACCCCTGCCCCCGCCCCCCATTCTGTACCTGCTTCCCCCCTCACCCTGCCCCCCACTCTGTACCGCCCCCCACCCTGCCCTGCCCCCCACTCTGAACCTGCTTCCCCCCTTGCCCCGCCCACGCCCCCCACTCTGTACCTGCTTCCCTTCTCACCCTGCTCCCCCACTCTGTACCTGCTTCCCCCCTCACCCTGCCCCCCACTCTGTACCTTCTTCCCCCCTCACCCTGCTCCCCCACTCTGTACCACACCCCCCCTTGGTAACCTTGTGCGCCCTCTCTCCCAGGCTGTGAAGCAGGTGACCTGGCACGGCCGAGGTGACTATTTTGCAGTGACTCTCCCGGATAATGGAAGCTCTCAGGTCCTCATACACCAGCTCAGCCAGAGACGAAGCCAGAACCCCTTCCGCAAAAACAAAGGCCAAGTGCAGCGCGTCCTGTTCCACCCAACTCGCCCCTTCTTCTTTGTGGCCACCCAGAGATACGTCCGGGTCTATAACCTGCTGAAGCAGGAACTCTCCAAGAAACTGCTCGCTAACTGCAAGTGGATCTCCAGCATTGCCGTGCACCCCGCAGGTGAGGGTCCTGCCAGTCACGCAGGATTACCCCTGGCAGTATAGAAGATGGTGGTGCACCCCTGCCAGCCACACAGGATTACCCTGGCAGTATATAAGATGGCCGTGCACCCCTGCCAGTCACGCAGGATTACCCTGGCAGTATACAAGATGGGGGTGCATGTTTACCCTGGCAGTATATAAGATGTCTAGTGCGGGAGCGGTAGTGGCGGGGATGTCTTGTGCGGGAGCGGTAGTTGCGGGGATGTCTAGTGCGGGAGCGGTAGTGGCGGGGGATGTCTAGTGCGGGGCACTGGTGGCGGGGATGGCTAATGGTGGCGATGTCTAGAGCGGGGCGGTAGTGGCGGGGATGTCTAGTGCGGGAGCGGTAGTGGCTGGGATAGCTAGTGCGGGGCGGTAGTGGCGGGGATGTCTAATGCGGGGTGGTAGTGGCAGGGATGGCTAGTGCGGGGCGGTAGTGGCGGGGGATGTCTAGTGCGGGGCGGTAGAGGCGGGAATGTCTAGTGCGGGGCGGTAGTGGCGGGGATAGCTAGTGCGGGGCGGTAGTGGCGGGGATGTCTAATGCGGGGCGGTAGTGGCGGGGATGTCTAGTGCGGGGCGGTAGTGGCGGGGATGTGTTGTGCGGGGCGGTAGTGGCGGGGATAGCTAGTGCGGGGCGGTAGTGGCGGGGATAGCTAGTGCGGGGCGGTAGTGGTGGGGATGTCTAGTGCGCGGCGGTAGTGGCGGGGATGTCTAGTGCGGGGCGGTAGTGGCGGGGATGTCTAGTGCGGTAGTGGCGGGGATGTCTAGTGGCGGGGATGGCTAGTGCGGGCGGTAGTGGCGGGGATAGCTAGTGCGGGGCGGTAGTGGCGGGGATGTCTAGTGCGGGAGCGGTAGTGGCGGGGCTGTCTAGTGCGGGAGCGGTAGTGGTGAGGATGGCTAGTGCGGGGCGTAGTGGCGGGGATGTCTAGTGCGGGAGCGGTAGTGGCGGAGATGTGTAGTGCGGGGTGGTAGTAGCGGGGATGTGTAGTGCGGGGCACTAGTGGCGGGGATGGCTATTGCGGGGCGGTAGTGGCGGGGATGGCTAGTGCGGGGCGGTAGTGGCGGGGATGGCTAGTGCGGTTCGCTGGTGGCGGGGATGGCTAGTGCGGGGCGCTGGGGATGGCTAGTGCGGTTCGCTGGTGGCGGGGATGGCTAGTGCGGGGCGCTGGGGATGGCTAGTGCGGGACGCTATTGGCGGGGATGGCTCATGCGGGGCGCTGGTGGCGGGGATGGCTAGTGCGGGGTGGGGATGGCTCGTGCGGGGCGCTGGTGACTCTTGCGGGGCGCTGGTGGTGAGGATGGCTCATGCGGGGCGCTGGTGGCGAGGATGGCTCATGCGGGGCGAGGATGGCTCATGCGGGGCGCTGGTGGCGAGGATGGCTCATGCGGGGCGCTGGTGGCGGGGCTGGGTCATGCGGGTCGCTGGTGGCGGGGCTGGCTCGTGCTAACTGCAAGTGGATCTCCAGCATTGCCGTGCACCCCGCAGGTGAGGGTCCTGCCAGTCACACAGGATTACCCTGGCAGTATATAAGATGGTGGTGCACCCCTGCCAGTCACACAGGATTACCCTGGCATTATATAAGATGGCCGCGCACTCCTCAGGTGAGGGTCCTGCCAGTAACTCGGGATTACCTCAGCAGTGTATGGGCTGGTGGTGCACCTGTAGTTGAGGGTTCAGGATACCACTGTGTGGTACCAGGATAAACGTTAGAAGATACGCGGTACGTGTGGTGTAGCCCTGGGTTGTGGGGAACAGGCAGTGTGGCCCCTGATACCGCTAGTACATTCTGTTAGGAACTACATGTTAGGGGTCCTAGTACAAAGAGCAGCCCAGCACAGAGCTGCAGTTACTGGACACAAGTAGTGCGGGGCAGGGATGGCTAGTGCAGTGTGTTAGTGGCGGGGATGTCTAGTGTGGAGCGGTAGTGGCGGGGATGTCTAGTGCGGGAGCGGTAGTGGCAGGGATGTCTAGTGCGGGAGCGGTAGTGGCGGGGATGTCTAGTGCGGGAGCGGTAGTGGCGGGGATGTCTAGTGCGGGGCGCTGGTGGCGGGGATGGCTAATGGTGGAGATGTCTAGAGCGGGGCGGTAGTGGCGGGGATGTCTAGTGCGGGGCGGTAGTGGCAGGGATGTCTAGTGCGGGGCGGTAGAGGCGGGAATGTCTAGTGCGGGGCGGTAGTGGCGGGAATAGCTAGTGCGGGGCGGTAGTGGCGGGGATGTCTAATGCGGGCGGTAGTGGCGGGGATGTCTAGTGCGGGGCGGTAGTGGCGGGGATGTGTTGTGCAGAGCGGTAGTGGCGGGAATGTCTAGTGTGGGGCGGTAGTGGCGGGGATAGCTAGTGCGGGGCGGTAGTGGCGGGGATGTCTAATGCGGGCGGTAGTGGCGGGGATGTCTAGTGTCGGGAGCGGTAGTGGCGGGGATGTCTGGTGCGGGGCGTAGTGGCGAGGATGGCTAGTGCGGGGCGTAGTGGCGGGGATGTCTGGTGCGGGGCGTAGTGGCGGGGATGTCTGGTGCGGGGCGTAGTGGCGGGGATGTCTGGTGCGGGGCGTAGTGGCGGGGATGTCTGGTGCGGGGCGTAGTGGCGGGGATGTCTGGTGCGGGAGCGGTAGTGGCGGGGATGTCTAGTGCGGGGCGCTGGTGGCGGGGATGGCTAATGGTGGAGATGTCTAGAGCGGGGCGGTAGTGGCGGGGATGTCTAGTGCGGGGCGGTAGTGGCAGGGATGTCTAGTGCGGGGCGGTAGAGGCGGGAATGTCTAGTGCGGGGCGGTAGTGGCGGGAATAGCTAGTGCGGGGCGGTAGTGGCGGGGATGTCTAATGCGGGCGGTAGTGGCGGGGATGTCTAGTGCGGGGCGGTAGTGGCGGGGATGTGTTGTGCAGAGCGGTAGTGGCGGGAATGTCTAGTGTGGGGCGGTAGTGGCGGGGATAGCTAGTGCGGGGCGGTAGTGGCGGGGATGTCTAATGCGGGCGGTAGTGGCGGGGATGTCTAGTGTCGGGAGCGGTAGTGGCGGGGATGTCTGGTGCGGGGCGTAGTGGCGAGGATGGCTGGTGCGGGGCGTAGTGGCGGGGATGTCTGGTGCGGGGCGTAGTGGCGGGGATGTCTGGTGCGGGGCGTAGTGGCGGGGATGTCTGGTGCGGGGCGTAGTGGCGGGGATGTCTGGTGCGGGGCGTAGTGGCGGGGATGTCTGGTGCGGGAGCGGTAGTGGTGGGGATGTCTAGTGCGGGGCGGTAGTGGCGGGGATGTGTAGTGCGGGGCACTAGTGGCGGGGATGGCTAGTGCGGGGCGGTAGTGGCGGGGATGGCTAGTGCGGTTCGCTGGTGGCGGGGATGGCTAGTGCAGGACGCTATTGGCGGGGATGGCTAGTGCGGGGTGGGGATGGCTCGTGCTGGGCGCTGGTGACTCTTGCGGGGCGCTGGTGGCGAGGATGGCTCATGCGGGGCGGTAGTGGCGAGGATGGCTCATGCGGGGCGCTGGTGGCGAGGATGGCTCATGCGGGGCGCTGGTGGCGGGGATGGCTCATGCGGGGCGCTGGTGGCGAGGATGGCTCATGCGGGGCGGTAGTGGCGAGGATGGCTCATGCGGGGCGCTGGTGGCGGGGATGGCTCATGCGGGGCGCTGGTGGCGGGGATGGCTCATGCGGGGCGCTGGTGGCGGGGATGGCTCATGCGGGGCGCTGGTGGCGGGGATGGCTCATGCGGGGCGCTGGTGGCGGGGATGGCTCATGCGGGGCGCTGGTGGCGAGGATGGCTCATGCGGGGCGCTGGTGGCGGGGATGTCTAGTGCGGGGAGCTGGTGGTGGGGATGGCTAATGGTGGCGATGTCTAGAGCGAGGCAGTAGTGGTGGGGATGGCAGGGGTCATCAGTGCGGGGCCGTGGCAGGGTGGGGCGGCCAGTTCAGGGCTGGATTGTTAGTGAAGGATGGGAGTGGTGTCATTTGGCACGTAGGTTACCTCCGGATTTTTCTCTTGCAGGTGACAATCTAATATGTGGTAGTTATGACTCCAAGCTGGCCTGGTTTGATATGGATCTATCCACGAAGCCATACAAAGTGCTGAGGTGAGAGGAGGGGTTACCTGAGCAGCGTCTGACTGTGGGGGAGGGGTTACCTGAGCAGCGTCTGACTGTGGGGGAGGGGTTACCTGAGCAGCGTCTGTCTGGGGGGGGGGTGTTCCCTGAGCAGCGTCTGTCTGGGTGGGAGGGGTTACCTGAGCAGCGTCTGTCTGGGGGGGAGGGGTTACCTGATGAGCAGCGTCTGTCTGGGTGGGAGGGGTTACCTGTTGAGCAGCGTCTGACTGGGGGGGGGGTTACCTGAGCAGCGTCTGTCTGGGGGGGGGGGGGGGGTTACCTGAGCAGCGTCTGACTGTGGGGGAGGGGTTACCTGAGCAGCGTCTGACTGTGGGGGAGGGGTTACCTGAGCAGCGTCTGACTGTGGGGGGGGGTTACCTGAGCAGCGTCTGTCTGGGTGGGAGGGGTTACCTGAGCAGCGTCTGACTGGGGGGGAGGGGTTACCTGATGAGCAGCGTTTGACTGGGGGGGAGAGGTTACCTAAGCAGCGTCTGTCTGGGGGGGGGGGGTGTGTTACCTGAGCAGCGTCTGTCTGGGGGGGAGGGGTTACCTGAGCAGCGTCTGACTGGGGGGGAGGGGTTACCTGAGCAGCGTCTGTCTGGGGGGGGGGTGTTACCTGAGCAGCGTCTGACTGTGGGGGGGGGTGTTACCTGAGCAGCGTCTGTCTGGGTGGGAGGGGTTACCTGAGCAGCGTCTGACTGGGGGGGAGGGGTTACCTGATGAGCAGCGTCTGACTGGGGGGGAGGGGTTACCTGAGCAGCGTCTGTCTGGGGGGGAGGGGTTACCTGAGCAGCGTCTGACTGGGGGGGAGGGGTTACCTGATGAGCAGCGTCTGTCTGGGGGGGAGGGGTCACCAGGCCTAATGCTTTGTCTCTGACTTACAGACACCACAGGAAAGCGCTGAGAGCAGTGTCGTACCACAGACAGTACCCGCTCTTTGCCTCCGGATCAGATGATGGCAGTGTGATCGTGTGCCACGGAATGGTGTACAAGTAAGTGATGCTCCCTATGGCGTGTGCTGCTGTTGAGTACATGTATGTCCCGTGTTTCTCTAACCTGTGACTCTCGCCATACAGCGACCTTCTGCAGAATCCTCTCATTGTACCAGTGAAGGTTCTCCGAGGACACGAGATCACCAGAGACCTGGGCGTTCTGGATGTTGTCTTTCACCCCACTCAGCCTTGGGTGTTCTCCTCTGGGGCTGATGCCACCGTCAGATTGTTCACGTAACGGATCTGAGCGCAGAAATACGGCGTCATCAGCTGACCAGCGCGTCGGTGTTTTCCTGACAGCCTGTTAAATATCCTCCTGTGATGTTTAGCATAGGCAGAGAATGTGCTGGGACTTGTAGTTGTACAACATGTGCAGTACCTTATGCAGTGTGAGCCAGGACACAACTCTGTAACTATTATATGGGGACAGACCGTAACCACGTTTTATAATAAAAGCACAATATGCCTCTGTCAGTAATGGTGTCCGTCCGTGAGTAACGGGGTGTGTGTGTCCGCATGTAACGGTCTGTGTCAGTTGGTGGCAGCAGCCTGTGTGTGTGCCAGTTGGGGATGCTCTGTGTGCCTCTAACCTTGTTATCTGTTGGCTGCCTTTGACACTGTTGACCAGCCTTCTCCTGGTTCACCTCCTACCTCTCTGATCGCTCCTCTCCTACTACCCCGCAGCCAGTCGGTGTTCCCCAAGGGTCAGTCCTTGGCCCTCTCCTCTTCTCCCTCTACACCACCTCTCTGGGCACCCTCATCAGCTCCTATGGTTTTCATTACCACCTTTATGCTGATGATACCCTAATCTATCTCTCCTCCCCCGACTTATCCCCATCACTCCTGTCCAAGGTCTCCGAATGCCTCACGGCCATCTCAGCCTGGATGACCCAACGCTTCCTGAAACTAAACATGGCTAAAACTGAACATCTAATCTTCCATCCCCCGAACATCCCCTCTTCTCCCACTATCTCCATCAGCATTGGTGAAACCGAGATCACCTCCACCGACCAAACGCGCTGCTTCGGTGTCATCATTGACTCCTCCCTCTCTTTCACCCCCCACATTCGTGCTCTCTCACAGTCTTGCCGCTTTCACCTACGCAACATCTCACGCATCAGACCATTCCTCTCCACTGACGCAACCAAAATTCTCATTCACTCTCTTGTCATCTCCCGCCTTGACTACTGCAACATCCTTCTCTCTGGGCTACCTCTCACCCGCCTCGCACCTCTCCAATCCATTCTTAACACTGCTGCTAGGCTCATCTTCCTCTCCCGCCGCTCTACCTCCGCCTCCCCCCTCTGTCTATCTCTTCACTGGCTCCCCATTCCTTTCCGAGTTCTCTTTAAACTCCTCACCACCACCTACAAGGCTCTCTCCTCCTCCACTGCTCCCTACCTCTCTTCACTGATCTCTATCCACACTCCCTCCCGTCCTCTTCGCTCCATCGCTGACCGCCGACTGACCTCTCACCTAATCACCTCCCACTCCCGTGTCCAAGACTTCTCTCGCGCTGCCCCCCTGCACTGGAACAACCTCCCGCCACCCATCAGGCTATCTGATTCCCTTACCTCCTTCAAGCGCTCCCTCAAAACCCACTTTTTTCGACTAGCCTATCCCTCCTCCTAACCTCTTTTGATCCTCCTATCCTGCCTCCGTTCCCCTCCGTTCCTACTTATCCTGTTGTTTTTCGTTCGTCCACCCACCTATTTTTAGTATGTTAACTCTTATGAGCAGGGCCCTCCTTCCTCACGTACTCATCCTACCTCATTACCTCACCTGTGCTCCTGTCCTGTTCTTCCCTTCCTCTACTTCATCTTCAGTCTCCTCGACAATTTTGACACCTGCTTCAGAACTGATGCTGATTTTAGTTCTACCAGCTATACCCCTATTTATGCTGTATTTTTTGGTGCTATGTACGGCGCTGCGGATACATGTGGCGCTTTATAAATAAATGTACTACTACTAGACCTATAGGAAGGGAGGTGTGTGTGCGCATGCCGGTCAGTGGTGCTCTGTGTGACGAACCTTGCACACCTATAGGAAGAGAGGTGGGTGCTGGGATGTCTGGTTATGGAGATGGAGTATGATCCCCACAAGATCAGTCTGGGTTCTAGCCCAGATTCTCTCACTGTGTGTCTCTGGAGGGAACGGGTCAGATAATAAAGTAAAGGTGGCCAGTAACCAGGACCTGGCTGTGATCTGTCTGCACTAGTAATACAGCCAGACTCCCACATGTCTCCTCCATGGGCTGCTCTCCGTGTATTGGGAGATTCCGATGTGTCTTGTACAGTTTCTGGCCCCCAGCCAGGCCATACCCCAGGGACTGCATCTGTCTGTACTGTCAGACCTGCCCTCCCATCCTCCAACAAGCTAGGACTCGGGGAACCTGCACTGTCACCTAGGTCTGTTTTTACCACCTCCTCCACTAGCTGCTTCAATGATGGAGGACAGACCACCCACCTCTCGAACCCATGTGACATCAACGACGGGGAGAATGCAATCTACTGGGCACAGGCAGGCGACCTATGTCCACAGTCGCTTGCTGCACGGGCTCTACTATAGGCAGAGTGTGGCAGGAGGTGCCCAGGCTGCCAACATGGAATGGGCATCATCCAACATTCCAGTCCAGACTCTGTGTCAGACCCCTCAGTGTACAGTCCATGTCAGGGGCACTGTCCAATCAGCAGCTCCCTGGGGGCAGGAGTAACCAGCCTGGTGTATCCCTATCTTTTCTGGCTAACCTTCCCTGCCAGGTCCTAGAGGCCCAGACACACTGGTCGATTCTGAGCTGAAAGTAGCTCACAAGCTGCCACTGGTGCCTTTATGAGCTTCTCTAAACTCCTACTGGTTGATGGGCAGGCGGTCAGGTGTCCAGTCACTGTGGGCAGGGGTCTAGCCGCTGTGGTCTCTGGGCTGGTGGATGCTGGGCGGGCAGGGGTGTAGCTGCTGTGGTCTCTGGGCAGGCAGGGGTGTAGCTGCTGTGGTCTCTGGGCGGGCAGGGGTCTAGCCGCTGTGGTCTCTGGGCTGGTGGATGCTGGGCGGGCAGGGGTCTAGCCGCTGTGGTCTCTGGGCTGGTGGATGCTGGGCGGGCAGGGGTCTAGCCGCTGTGGTCTCTGGGCTGGTGGATGCTGGGCGGGCAGGGGTGTAGCTGCTGTGGTCTCTGGGCGGGCAGGGGTCTAGCCGCTGTGGTCTCTGGGCTGGTGAATGCTGGGCGGGCAGGGGTCTAGCCGCTGTGGTCTCTGGGCTGGTGGATGCTGGGCGGGCAGGGGTGTAGCTGCTGTGGTCTCTGGGCGGGCAGGGGTCTAGCCGCTGTGGTTTCTGGGCTGGTGGATGCTGGGCGGGCAGGGGTCTAGCTGCTGTGATCTCTGGGCTGGCGGATAGGTGTCTAGCCGCTGTGGTCTCTGGGCGGGCAGGGGTCTAGCCGCTGTGGTCTCTGGGCGGGCAGGGGTCTAGCCGCTGTGGTCTCTGGGCGGGCAGGGGTCTAGCTGCTGTGGTCTCTGGGCTGGTGGATGCTGGGCGGGCAGGGGTGTAGCCGCTGTGGTCTCTGGGCGGGCAGGGGTGTAGCCGCTGTGGTCTCTGGGCAGGCAGGGGTGTAGCTGCTGTGGTCTCTGGGCGGGCAGGGGTCTAGCCGCTGTGGTCTCTGGGCTGGTGGATGCTGGGCGGGCAGGGGTCTAGCCGCTGTGGTCTCTGGGCTGGTGGATGCTGGGCGGGCAGGGGTCTAGCCGCTGTGGTCTCTGGGCTGGTGGATGCTGGGCGGGCAGGGGTGTAGCTGCTGTGGTCTCTGGGCGGGCAGGGGTCTAGCCGCTGTGGTCTCTGGGCTGGTGAATGCTGGGCGGGCAGGGGTCTAGCCGCTGTGGTCTCTGGGCTGGTGGATGCTGGGCGGGCAGGGGTGTAGCTGCTGTGGTCTCTGGGCGGGCAGGGGTCTAGCCGCTGTGGTTTCTGGGCTGGTGGATGCTGGGCGGGCAGGGGTCTAGCTGCTGTGATCTCTGGGCTGGCGGATAGGTGTCTAGCCGCTGTGGTCTCTGGGCGGGCAGGGGTCTAGCCGCTGTGGTCTCTGGGCGGGCAGGGGTCTAGCCGCTGTGGTCTCTGGGCTGGTGGATGCTGGGAGGGCAGGGATCTAGCCGCTGTGGTCTCTGGGCGGGCAGGGGTCTAGCCGCTGTGGTCTCTGGGCGGGCAGGGGTCTAGCTGCTGTGGTCTCTGGGCTGGTGGATGCTGGGCGGGCAGGGGTGTAGCCGCTGTGGTCTCTGGGCGGGCAGGGGTGTAGCCGCTGTGGTCCCTGGGCGGGCAGTGGTCTAGCCGCTGTGGTCTCTGGGCGGGCAGTGGTCTAGCCGCTGTGGTCTCTGGGCTGGCGGATGCTGGGCAGGCAGGTATCTAGCCGCTGTGGTCTCTGGGCTGGCGGATGCAGGGCAGGCAGGTATCTAGCCGCTGTGGTCTCTGGGCGGGCAGTGGTCTAGCCGCTGTGGTCTCTGGGCGGGCAGTGGTCTAGCCGCTGTGGTCTCTGGGCTGGCGGATGCTGGGCAGGCAGGTATCTAGCCGCTGTGGTCTCTGGGCTGGCGGATGCTGGGCAGGCAGGTATCTAGCCGCTGTGGTCTCTGGGCGGGCAGGGGTCTAGCCGCTGTGGTCTCTGGGTGGGCAGGGGTGTAGCCGCTGTGGTCTCTGGGCGGGCAGGGGTCTAGCTGCTGTGGTCTCTGGGCGGGCAGGGGTCTAGCCGCTGTGATCTCTGGGTTGGTGGATGCTGGGCGGCCGGTGTTTAGCCGCTGTGGTCTCTGGTGCTGGCGCTGTATACTGCAGCTGGACAAGAATATATGAACCCTGCCCCAGTGGATCTTATCTATATTCCCTACCACATGTACACGCACACACAGACATTCTAGGGTTAATTTGTTGGAAGCCAATTAGAATACCAGTATATTTTTGGATTGTGGGAGGAAACCGGAGTACCCGGAGGAAACACACGCAAGCACAGGAAGAATATACAAACTCTGCACAGTTAGAGCCATGGTGAGTATCAAACCCATGACCTCAGTGCTGTGGGGCGGCATCGCTCCTTGCTCACTCCATCGGACTGACTGCTTAGGGAAAAGTACCTTTTGTGCTCACCTTCACATTTAAAAAATACATTTGGATTTGGGGCATGAGATTGGGGTGTTTGGACATCTGAGGATGGATTGTCCCTCGCTCCAGTTTCCCACAGCTGTAACAGTTTTGTCCAATCAGGGTCTCTGATAACTTGCAGGGACAGTATGGGGTGGTTGCTGACCAAATCCTTCTAAGTCAAAGGCTTTTTTTGGGGGGAGATGAGCAGGAGTGTCCCACATTTCTCCTTCATCCACTAGGTGTCACTGGAGTTACACTGGGGAATAGAAGGGCGACTACCGGGAGCATGGGCACTTTAAATTAAAAGAGTGTGGCCAACACCTCCCCTTCTACTTCCACTCCCAGGCAGTCTTAGATTGTGCCCTGTGGGAGATGGTCACACTTCTGGCTTCTCTCCTGGGGCAAGGTATTTAAGCTTAAACTTTCCTCTTCAGGGTTTCTGGTCCCACAAGGAACACATCTGGGTTGTAGGTGGATCCAGAGGATCAGGCACCAATCTCCAGAGCTTTGGTACTTCCCAGCATGCCTGCCTCCTCTCCCCTATAACCCCGCCTCCGTGTACAGGACATCAGTTTTGTGTTGGTGCCTGCAGGAGCAGGTGCACCATTGTTTCTCCTGGGATTGTATTAGGCAATCTCCAGCTTTCTTTTCTCTTTCAATGGTCCTGGTGACACAGCTCAACACTGGGATGTAGGAGGGTCCGAAGGAGCCAGGCACCTATCCTAAAGCTTTAGAGGGTAGGCTCCTCCCCTACTGCATCCCGGACTCTTCAGTTCGTGTTAGGTGCCCACTGGAGTGGGTGTTATTCTAAAGGGCTGCGGGAGCAGCCGAAGAAATAGAGTAGTTAGGGAATTTTTATTGTTTTATTAACTTTCACCCTAGCTAGGTAGGCACAGTGTGAGGATTCTCATAGTGAATCCTCACACTGCTAGCGCAGCAGGAGCTGACAGAATCGCGTCCTGTCAGCTCACTGTGCACAGGGGAGACGCTGTCTGGTCTCCCTGTGCAGCGCTCTTAGCCTCTATTAAGAGGCTGCCTGGGCTCCAGAGTATCCTGAAACCGGCTCCACGTTTAGGTGGTGATCATGGGGGACAGGCGCTCCGTGATGGCGGCGGCCATTTTATGCGGAGCTTACACGCTGAGCTCCTATATGAGAGGACAGCAGCGTTGTGACAGGCATGTTCCAAGTGGTCCCCATTCGAGGGGGAGACACTGGAACTAGGAAATCCTACCTAAGGAGCGGCTGGCTGGGGGTGGTTGGCGCCAAAAGGTCACGGACCCCGCAGCAGCAGGGACTTTTGGTCTCTTCCTTCACTCTGACTTTGGCGCCTTTCAGAACGCTTGCAGCGGAGCTGAGCTGGCTTACTGATCCTGGCAGAGTGACTTGGATTTCCTGGGCATCGCTTCCCCGCAGTTGAAACCAACAGACAGATAAGTGACTGGGTGCATTGCTCTGTATAAACGCTTGTACATTGTTTGCACTGTGTATACTGATAGTTATACATTTATCGCTTACATCATGTCTGAGCATCAGGCTGTGGTTTTGGGGGAGGGAGCCCTTAGTGCACTGAGCGCGTGCAAGGTTTGTACACAAAAGTTTGTCCCTGAGCAGATGGCCAAGGGGGGCTTATGTAATACTTGCGCTGCTGTGAGACCCATGGGGAGTGAACCTCAGAGGGCAGAGCAGATTGAACCCGCGTGGGCCAGTGCCCTAGGCAGGTCAGTGAATGCTTTGGTGCAGCTACTGGACAGGCAGAGTGATGTGTTGGTAGAATCACAGAGACCTATGCCATCATCTCAGCAGTCTTCTGGCTCCTTGCCTCTTACCCAGGCAGATCCTGCGCTTATTCAGGTGATGCAGGATACTGCAAAGGGGTTCAACAGGTTCAGTGAAATACTGGACAAAATGGATGATGTGGCAGGGACCCCTAAAAGGTCTTATGCTATGCCTACTGTGGTAGATGAGGAGGAGGGAGCGTACACTGACACCCCCTGGGAGGGTGATGATTTTGAAGAGACCTCTGCTGCTGGTATAGAGGATCTTATTGTAGCTGTGAAACAGGCTTTAAAACTGTCTGTGGAGGATAAGACTCCTGTTAAAGGTGTTTTCAAGCGACAGCGGAAGGAGGCTGTTACTTTTCCTTCAGATGAGGGGTTGCAGGAATTATTGGAAGGGGCTTGGAAAACCCCGGATAAGAGGCTACAGATGCCTAAGAGATTCCTTAGTCTGTACCCCATGCCAGAGTCTCATGCTGAACTCTGGGAAAAGGTGCCTGTTGTGGATGCTTCAGTGGCACGTTTATCCAAAGCTACGGTATTGCCTGTACAGGGCGGTGCAGCTTTTAAAGATTCTGTGGATAAAAAGCTGGAGGGAAACCTCAAGGCTATTTTTGAAGGGGTGGGGTTTACCCTACGCCCCTTATTGCTTCAGCCTGGGTCTCTAAGGCCATGATAGAGTGGGCTGGTGAATTATGCACCATGCTGCAAGCTGACCCTGGTGCTTTGCTTATAGCAGAGAAGATTAAGGCTGCTGCAGAATATGCGGTGGAAGCAGAGGAGGAAGCTCTTAAGATGGCGACCAGAGTGTCCACAGTCTCTATTAATGCCAGGAGAGTGCTCTGGCTTAAGGCCTGGGAAGCGGACAATGAGTCCAAGAAGGCCCTAGAAATGTTAGCTTTCAAGGGAAAGTTGCTTTTTGGTTCTGAGCTAGAGGAAATTATAAAGCAAGCCACGGGCGGCAAGTGTACATTTCTGCCGGCTCCCTCAGCAAAGCAGACATCCAGATTCGCTGCTTTTAGGCCGTCCTTTCGGCCCTCCCCTAGAGGTGGTGCGTCCTTTCGAGGACAGTCTTTCAGGGGAAAGTTTCAGGCCTCTAGGGGCAAAACTCAAAGGTCCAAGTTTGGCTCCTTCCATAAGAAGCCTGCCTCCAAGGGAGAGGACAAACCCTCCGCATGACTGTCAGGGGATAGGCCCGACAGTGACAAAGGTGG
Organism: Crinia signifera; assembly: GCF_055691185.1. Classification (NCBI taxonomy): domain Eukaryota; kingdom Metazoa; phylum Chordata; class Amphibia; order Anura; family Myobatrachidae; genus Crinia; species Crinia signifera. Next base: position 334,377,859 of record NC_139221.1, read on the forward strand.
GGGGGCGTCTCACACATTTCAGGGACGCATGGGCTTCTCTAGACCAGGATTCCTGGGTCTTAGAGATTATTACCCAGGGTTACAAAATCCCTTTCAGAGGGTTGCCTCCGAAGAGGTTCATCCCCACACCCGTGCCAAAACAGGCGCTCCTTCGCACAGCTCTTATGAGAGCGGCTCATTCCCTTTTGGAAAAAGGGGTGGTTATTCCGGTTCCCAGGGCAGAGTGGAAGAAAGGCTTTTACTCCACGCTGTTCCTGGTGCCCAAACCAGACGGGTCTTTCAGACCAATACTAAACTTGAAATCCTTAAATGTCCATCTATGGGTAGACCATTTCAAAATGGAGTCTTTAAGGTCAGTACTCCTGAGTCTGGACCAGGGAGAATTTTTGGCGTCCATGGATGTCCAGGACGCATATCTGCACGTTCCCATTCACCCGGAACATCAGACCCTGTTGAGGTTTGCTATAGGAGACCTGCATTTACAATTCCGGGCGTTACCCTTTGGGCTAGCGACCGCGCCAAGGGTATTCACAAAGATAATGTCAGTGATGGCGGCGGTGCTGAGGCTCAGAGGAATCCCAGTAATACCCTATTTGGACGATCTCCTGTTCAAAGCAGGGTCAGCAGCCATGCTTCAAAGTCACTTGGCAGAGGCCATCAGTTTTTTGCAGGCTCACGGCTGGATTTTAAATTTACAAAAATCTCAGTTGGTACCGTCACAGAGGCTTCAATTCTTGGGAGTCATACTGGATACCCATCTCCATCGGGTTTTTCTCCCGGAGGTAAAGGCCAGGGATCTGGTCACTCTAGTGCAGGAGATTCTCAGAGCTCAGAGCTTGTCAGTATGGAGGTGCCTCAAACTCCTGGGGAAAATGGTGGCGTCATTCGAGACGCTTCAATTTGCCAGGTTCCACTCTCGGGTGTTCCAATGGAACATTTTGTCAGCCTGGTCAGGAAACACTCTGACCATGAAGTCGGAGATGATAGTGCTGTCTTCGGACACTCGAGACTCCTTGAAATGGTGGACGGAAGTAGATTCCCTTCAGTGGGGTCGGTCATTACAGACCTGGGACTGGTTGGTAGTGACTACCGACGCCAGTCTCAGGGGCTGGGGGGCAGTAGTCCTGGATCTCAGGCTGCAGGGCCTGTGGACGGCAGAGGAATCAGTGTTACCAATCAACATCTTGGAGCTGAGAGCTGTCTGGAAAGTGATGTCCTTGGCGGGAGACAGGTTACGGAACCTCCCTTTGAGGATTCAGACCGACAATGCCACAGCTGTGGCGTATCTGAATCACCAGGGAGGTACACGCAGCAGATTGGCCATGTGGGAGGTGTCCAGAATCTTCCTATGGGCGGAACAGAATGTTCCTGCTGTATCGGCTATATTCATTCCAGGAGTGGAGAATATAGAAGCAGACTTCCTGAGCAGGGAGGAGCTCAAGGAAGGAGAATGGAGCTTACACCCTCAGGTGTTTCAACAGATCACTTTGATGTGGGGAACTCCGGATGTGGACCTGATGGCATCCAGGTTCAACCATCAGGTGCCCAGGTTTTATGCCAGAATGAGAGATCCGCTAGCAGAGGCAGTGGATGCCATGACTACTCAGTGGCAGGGAGATCTTCTTTATGCATTCCCTCCAGTTCCAATGTTAGCGAGACTTTTGAAGAGGATACAGGACCAGAAGGTTACGGTGATCCTTGTGGCCCCGGATTGGCCAAGGAGGTCCTGGTACTCGAGGCTTCAGAGGTTGTCTGTGGAATCATGGCGTCTACCTCTGAGACCAGATCTGCTAAGACAAGGCCCATTCAATCACCTGGATTCCGATCGATTGATTTTGACGGCCTGGCTATTGAAGCCGCCATTTTGAAAAGGAAAGGGTTTTCTGACGCAGTAGTGCAGACTATGATAAAAGCCAGGAAAGCTGTTTCGTCGGCAAATTATTATAGAGTCTGGAAGACTTACATTAGATGGTGTGAGAGGCGAAAAGCTCACACATCTCACTTCAAGTTATCAAGAATGTTGGAATTCTTACAAGATGGGTTTTCATCGGGCCTAAGCCTTCAATCATTGAAGGTGCAGATTTCGGCCTTATCCATCTATTTCCAAAAAAGAGTAGCCATTTTGCCGGAGATTCAAACTTTTTTACAAGGGGTATCCAGACTGAAACCCCCTTACAAGCAACCAGTAGCGCCTTGGGATCTGTCACTGGTTTTGGATTGCCTTCAGAAGGCACCTTTTGAACCTTTAAGGTCAGCGGACTTTAAGTTTCTCACATGGAAGCTAGTGTTTTTGTTAGCAGTAGCATCTGCTAAAAGAGTGTCAGAGTTGGGAGCCTTGTCATGCAAATCTCCCTTCTTAATTTTTCATGATGACAGGGCTGTTCTGAGAACTGTACCTCAATTTTTACCGAAGGTAGTCTCTGCCTTCCATTTAAATCAGGAGATAGTTCTACCTGTGTTTCAACCCCCAGAGGGTTCCAAGAAAAGGGACAAGTTGAAGACTTTGGATGTTGTGCGTGCCTTGCGCATATATGTGGACAGAGTGAAGAGTGTCAGAAAGACTGACACATTATTGGTACTGTATGACGTACACAAAATTGGTTGGCCTGCATCTAAGCAGACCATTGCTAGGTGGTTGCGATCTGTGATAGCTTTTGCATACACCAAAGTGGGTAGGCCTGTACCGGCCAGAATTAATGCGCATACCACCAGGTCAGTTGCCACCTCTTGGGCGGTTCGACATGGGGCCACAGCTGAGCAGGTTTGCAGAGCTGCCACTTGGTCATCTGTTCACACATTTGCCAAATTCTATAGATTCCATGAGTTCGCGTCGGAGGACGCATCATTCGGGCGAGCAGTGCTGAGAGCTGCAGACCTGAGCGTACCCTCCCAAAGGACCGGCTCTGGAACGTCCCAGTGTTGAGCTGTGTCACCAGGACCATTGAAAGAGAAAAAGGGATTTTTGTAAGAACTTACCGTTCATATCCCTTTCTCTGATATGGTCCTGGTGACACAGCGATCCCTCCCTTACGCTCAGTAAGTATGCCAGAATTTTCATGATGTTCATGTTATATATGGTTAAAAGTTAACAGTTTCTGTTATAAAATGTGCATATAATATGTGCAGGCGTTTGTACTGAGTTAGTGTATTCCAGTGGCTTTGAAAGATTGAACTGAAGAGTCCAGGGATGCAGTAGGGGAGGAGCCTACCCTCTAAAAGCTTTAGGATAGGTGCCTGGCTCCTTCGGACCCTCCTACATCCCAGTGTTGAGCTGTGTCACCAGGACCATATCAGAGAAAGGGATTCGAACGGTAAGTTCTTACAAAAATCCCTTTTTTTCATACTGAGCGGTCAGTGCTGGCAGTTAGAGCAACTCCAGTGCTGTCGCTCTGACACCCCTGCCGATGTCCATTACCTCCCTGCAGCCTAATGACACGTACCGGGGAGAGTGGACGGAAGTGCGCTGACCACCCAGCTTCCAGGTTAGCACTTCGCAGGGACGGGCTCCTTTCGGAGCCCTGTCCCTGTGCCCTTAATATTGATACATCCCAGTGATCTGATTGCATTTTACAATGCGATCCTGGGCAGTAATATTCCGCCCAGATCGCCTTGCAAATGCGATCATTGATAAATGTGCCTCTATATCCCGCATTGATTATTGCAATAGTCTCCTAACTGGTCTCCCCAAGAACAGACTCTCACTACTGCAATCCATACTAAATGCTGCTGCTCGGCTGATCTTCCTTGCAAGACGCTCATCGTCTGCTGATCCGCTCTGCCAGTCCCTCCATTGGTTGCCTGTATCTTACCGTATTCAATATAAAACACTCCTACTCGCATATAAAGCTATTACCCATACTGCACCAGCTTATATCTCTGCACTTATCACAGAATATCTCCCATCCCGACCACTACGCTCTGCACAAGATCTGCGTCTCTCTTCTGCACGGATCACTAGCTCCCATTCACTATTACAGGACATTCATCGGGCTGCTCCCATCCTATGGAATGCCCTTCCACGCACAATAAGATGCTCCACTATTCTCCAAACTTTCAAGCGTTCCCTGAAAACTCTTCAGGCAAGCCTATCATATTTATATACCACACGCATAACCCTCTGCGGCGCTTATGTATTATATAGCTTCCCTTCTGGACTTGTAACTTTGTGGGACTGCTATGCTATTACTGGTGCCTGTCCTTGTGTTTCCCTCCTATATCCCTATAGATTGTAAGCTTGCAGCAGGCCCCCCCCCCCCCCCGCCTCCACTAGAGAGGGTGTCAGGTAAAACTAAAAACGGCGGCCCTTAGTGCTTTTTGAGATGGAGCTGGCTGGGTGGGCGGAGCTTACCGTGGGGCCCCGGTGCTTTCCCAGTCCTCATGCGGCTCTGGAGCGATTTTAAACATTCTAGCACCCTGGCATGTGACTGGAGGCTCCTTACGTCTGCTGCTGCAAGGCCAAATCCTCTGCGTCAGCGTGTCCCAGTCTCACTGTGACAGCTTCTTCGGCTGCAGCTGCTCCCCAAGGATCTGTGAGTCAGACAGTGGGGTATAGAGCATGTGGGAACAGTATAGGGCAGGCATTCCCAACCATGGTCCTCACGGCACACCAACAGTGCAGGTTTTGTAGATATCCAGGCTTGAGCACAGGTGACTTAATTAGTACATGAGGGATTCTGATTAAACCATCTGTGCTGAAGCCTGGATATCACTAAAACCTGCACTGTTGGTGTGCCTTGAGGACCGTGGTTGGGAATGCCTGGTATAGGCTGTATATAAATAGTAGCCGTAATGCCCTAAGTATATATAGCGCTGTTTGTGAGCTGTGGCAGTTCCTTTTCTGGGTGCCGGACGGGTTCCCGACAGTCGGGATCCCGACAGTCATTTACCCGACGTCGGGATCCCGACTGTCAAAACGCCGACAGCCACCCGCTATTTTCCACGACCCCCATAGAGGGAGAATAGAATTGGTGGCTTGCCATGTCCGCAGCGTGGCGAGCGCATCGAGCCCGCAAGGGGCTTTTTTGCGCTCACCATGCTGTCTGACTCCGGGCAGTCAGGATCCCGACTGTTGGAGTCCCATACCACACCCCCTTTTCTATACTGTCTCTCCTAACCAGTGATTCTGTCTCTGGCTACCTATACCTACTCTGTTCCTGTGTGTGTACTGTATAATAAATTTATTGCCGATTTGAGACAGCGCAACGGCGTACACCTTCTCATAGTATTGCATGGCAGGTAAAAGTTCAACAAAAAGTGTAACACTCTGCTGAGGTATCTCTGCTCTGTGACGGATGTGCAGCTGACCCTCCTGTGTGCTCCTGCCTTGGCCTTACCTCTCATGTATAACTTGTCCTCTGATTCACCTTTCACACCAAGAACCAAATTATCGGGTTAAAGCATTTAAACCTGGAAATTTGCTGAAGAACCCGGGTTTTTTGGTGGTGTGAACGGGTCATCACGGGTCTTAAATTCCGGCATTTCGACCCTGTTTAGGCTGCATGGTGTGAATGAAGTTAAGATTATATAAATTAAAATTAAGGTGATCAACAAAACGAAGTGCTGGTAGTGTATCTCCATTCCAAATAATAATGAAGTTGTCTATATAACGGCCATAGAGCACCAGGTCGCTATTCCCAATTAGCTCCTGTTCTACTTCGCCCATATACAGATTTGCATAGCTGGGTGCGAACCTGGTTCCCATGGCCGTCCCCATCACCTGTAGAAAAAAGTGTCCTGAAATCAGAAATAATTGTGCTTTAGAATGTAAACAATGGCATCAGTGAGGAATCTCTTGTGTCTATCCCCCAAGTCCCCCAATAGTGTCTGTACCCCAAGTCCCCATCATCATCAAGTCTCCTAGAAATAACTTGTGCTCCCAAGATGTGGGGGATATTGGAGTAAAGACTTGTAGTGTCAAGAGTTCGAAAAGATATGATTCTCTCCATTGGATGTTTTGTATCAACTGGGACTTGAGGGTAGATACTCGAGGTTGGAGGTAAGAGTCAACGTAAAAAGAGAGATTGGAAGTGACTTTATGCTAAAAATAATGGGGCGTCCAGGGGGTGCAGTGAGGGATTTGTACATTTTGGGGAGGTGATAGTAAATAGGGACAAGTGGGTGCTCACAATAAAGAAATTGGTACTGTGGCTGGGAGAGAACAAAGTTGGTGTTTTATAAGAAATCTGACCCAGAAGAAAGCATTATATGGTCATCAAAACAGACAGCTTGAGATTGGTCAGGCCAGGTTATCCTGCTTTGCTGTGATCAGCCTATTACACTTACATGACGCATTATGCAGCTAGTCACCCTACAGCGGACATGGCCAAAATATGAAACTACACATCCCAGCATGCCTTGTCATAGTTCTAGCATTCCCTAATAGCAAAACTGTGGCAAGGCATGATGGGACTTGTAGTTTCACAACAGCTGGAAAGCCGTGGTTTGGCCATGCCTGCCCTACATAACTGCTCTGACGCGTCACCCTAAAGAACCACCCCTATCGGGGCTGGACACAACGGTGAAACGGTGACACTTCCGGCTTTCCAGAACGCAGCGCACAATCCCGCTGTGACGTGTCGCCACAATGACATACAAAGTAACACTAATCACACAAATATGTGTTGAAAAATAATTTTAATGTGTTGAAGCTGTCCCCAAAATCAATAGAAAACACCCCAGCAAGGTCACATACCCATATACTCTGTATATAGCCCTCAACAACGCAGCGGGTGCTCTCTATATAAAGCAGCAGGTCCCTTCCCTGAGAATCCAGAGACCGCACATGTGGTCCATCCCAAAATCCATCCCCTGCAGCTCCCAGGCCGCTGCCGGCTCTGTCACACCAAGAAGCATGGAGGGGTACGGGATCCAGCTACAATATAAAGTCTCCCCCAGTACCATCACCCCGGAAGCAGGAACCGTTCACTATATCTGACGCATGGGAGATGGGACATCATAAGGGGGCCGTCATGGCCAATGTCACAGTCTTACATCCCCCTCAAACAAACTTCACCAAGAGCCCCATGGTCTCCGAGGCCTTAATGCGCACACCGGGGACCGGGTCCTTCAGTAGGATGATGAGAGCTGTGGGGAGAAAACCAGAGATCAGAACCAGCATTAACCAATGTCTATCTATATACTGTGACCACCCGTCCAGGATTACTCTGCACAGTCCGGGAATTAAGCCCGGAGTTCGCACGGGTGTCATTCCTGGACTATACACTCACAGTCCAGCAGCCCCATCCTCAGAGTCCCATCCCAGTCCCAGCTGCCCCCACTCCCCTATATACATGTCCCAGCTGCCCCCACTCCCCTATACACCTGTCCCAGCTGCCCCTCTCCCCTATAGACCTGTCCCAGCTGCCCCCACTCCCCTATATACATGTCCCAGCTGCCCCCACTCCCCTATACACCTGTCCCAGCTGCCCCTCTCCCCTATAGACCAGTCCCAGCTGCACCTCTCCCCTATAGACCAGTCCCAGCTGCACCTCTCCCCTATAGACCAGTCCCAGCTGCACCTCTCCCCTATAGATCAGTCCCAGCTGCACTTCTCCCCTATATACTAATCCCAGCTGCACCTCTCCCCTATAGACCAGTCCCAGCTGCATCTCTCCCCTATACACCTGTCCCAGCTGCACCTCTTCCCTATACACCTGTCCCAGCTGCACCTCTCCCCTATACACCTGTCCCAGCTGCACCTCTCCCCTATAAATCTGTCCCAGCTGCACCTCTTCCCTATAGACCTGTCCCAGCTGCACCTCTCCCCTATACACCTGTCCCAGCTGCACCTCTTCCCTATAGACCAGTCCCAGCTGCACCTCTCCCCCATTGACCTGTCCCAGCTGCACCTCTTCCCTATACACCAGTCCCAGCTGCACCTCTTCCCTATAGACCAGTCCCAGCTGCACCTCTCCCCTATAGATCAGTCCCAGCTGCACCTCTCCCCTATAGACCTGTCCCAGCTGCACCTCTCCCCTATACACCTGTCCCAGCTGCACCTCTCCCCCATTGACCTGTCCCAGCTGCACCTCTTCCCTATACACCAGTCCCAGCTGCACCTCTTCCCTATAGACCAGTCCCAGCTGCACCTCTCCCCCATTGACCTGTCCCAGCTGCACCTCTTCCCTATACACCAGTCCCAGCTGCACCTCTTCCCTATAGACCAGTCCCAGCTGCACCTCTCCCCTATAGATCAGTCCCAGCTGCACCTCTCCCCTATAGACCTGTCCCAGCTGCACCTCTTCCCTATACACCAGTCCCAGCTGCACCTCTTCCCTATAGACCTGTCCCAGCTGCACCTCTCCCCTATAGACCTGTCCCAGCTGCACCTCTTCCCTATACACCAGTCCCAGCTGCACCTCTTCCCTATAGACCAGTCCCAGCTGCACCTCTCCCCTATAGATCAGTCCCAGCTGCACCTCTCCCCTATAGATCAGTCCCAGCTGCACCTCTCCCCTATACACCTGTCCCAGCTGCACCTCTTCCCTATAGACCTGTCCCAGCTGCACCTCTTCCCTATACACCTGTCCCAGCTGCACCTCTCCCCTATAGATCAGTCCCAGCTGCACCTCTCCCCTATAGATCAGTCCCAGCTGCACCTCTCCCCTATAGATCAGTCCCAGCTGCACCTCTCCCCTATATACTAATCCCAGCTGCACCTCTCCCCTATACACCAGTCCCAGCTGCACCTCTCCCCCATTGACCTGTCCCAGCTGCACCTCTCCCCTATACACCAGTCCCAGCTGCACCTCTCCCCCATTGACCTGTCCCAGCTGCACCTCTCCCCTATAGACCTGTCCCAGCTGCACCTCTCCCCTATAGACCAGTCCCAGCTGCACCTCTCCCCTATAGACCAGTCCCAGCTGCACCTCTCCCCTATAGACCAGTCCCATCTGCACCTCTCCCCTATACACCTGTCCCAGCTGCACCTCTCCCCTATAGACCAGTCCCAGCTGCACCTCTCCCCTATACACCAGTCCCAGCTGCACCTCTCCCCCATTGACCTGTCCCAGCTGCACCTCTCCCCTATAGATCAGTCCCAACTGCACCTCTCCCCTATATACTAATCCCAGCTGCACCTCTCACCTATATACTAATCCCAGCTGCACCTCTCCCCCATTGACCTGTCCCATTTGCACCTCTCCCCTATAGACCTGTCCCAGCTGCCCCTCTCCCCTATAGATCAGTCCCGTCTGCACCTCTCCCCTATAGATCAGTCCCAGCTGCACCTCTCCCCTATAGATCAGTCCCAGCTGCACCTCTCCCCTATATACTAATCCCAGCTGCACCTCTCCCCTATACACCTGTCCCAGCTGCACCTCTCCCCTATAGACCAGTTCCAGCTGCCCCTCTCCCCTATAGATCAGTCCCAGCTGCACCTCTCCCCTATAGATCAGTCCCAGCTGCACCTCTCCCCTATACACCTGTCCCAGCTGCACATCTCCCGTATAGATCAGTCCCAGCTGCACCTCTCCCCTATACACCTGTCCCAGCTGCACCTCTCCCCTATAGATCAGTCCCAGCTGCACATCTCCCGTATAGACCTGTCCCAGCTGCACCTATCCCCTATAGACCAGTCCCAGCTGCACATCTCCCGTATAGACCTGTCCCAGCTGCACCTCTCCCGTATAGACCTGTCCCAGCTGCACCTCTCCCCTATAGATCAGTCCCAGCTGCACATCTCCCGTATAGACCTGTCCCAGCTGCACCTATCCCCTATAGACCAGTCCCAGCTGCACATCTCCCGTATAGACCTGTCCCAGCTGCACCTCTCCCGTATAGACCTGTCCCAGCTGCACCTCTCCCCTATACACCTGTCCCAGCTGCACCTCTCCCCTATAGATCAGTCCCAGCTGCACATCTCCTGTATAGACCTGTCCCAGCTGCACCTCTCCCCTATAGACCAGTCCCAGCTGCACATCTCCCGTATAGACCTGTCCCAGCTGCACCTCTCCCGTATAGACCTGTCCCAGCTGCACCTCTCCCCTATAGACCTGTCCCAGCTGCACCTCTCCCCTATAGACCTGTCCCAGCTGCACCTCTTCCCTATAGACCAGTCCCAGCTGCACCTCTCCCCTATAGACCTGTCCCAGCTGCACCTCTTCCCTATATACTAATCCCAGCTGCACCTCTCCCCTATAGATCAGTCCCAGCTGCACCTCTCCCCTATAGACCAGTCCCAGCTGCATCTCTCCCCTATAGACCTGTCCCAGCTGCACCTCTCCCCTATACACCAGTCCCAGCTGCACCTCTCCCCCTATAGACCAGTCCCAGCTGCACCTCTCCCCTATAGACCAGTCCCAGCTGCACCTCTCCCCTATAGACCAGTCCCAGCTGCACCTCTCCCCTATAGACCTGTCCCAGCTGCACCTCTTCCCTATATACTAATCCCAGCTGCACCTCTCCCCTATAGACCAGTCCCAGCTGCACCTCTCCCCTATAGACCAGTCCCAGCTGCACCTCTCCCCTATAGACCTGTCCCAGCTGCACCTCTCCCGTATAGACCAGTCCCAGCTGCACCTCTCCCCTATAGATCAGTCCCGTCTGCACCTCTCCCCTATAGACCAGTCCCAGCTGCACCTCTCCCCTATAGACCAGTCCCAGCTGCACCTCTCCCCTATAGACCAGTCCCAGCTGCACCTCTCCCCTATAGACCAGTCCCAGCTGCACCTCTCCCCTATAGATAAGTCCCAGCTGTACCTCTCCCCTATACACCAGTCCCAGCTGCACCTCTCCCCTTTACACCAGTCCCAGCTGCACCTCTCCCCTATAGACCAGTCCCAGCTGCATCTCTCCCCTATAGACCAGTCCCAGCTGCACCTCTCCCCTATACACCTGTCCCAGCTGCACCTCTCCCCTATAGATCTGTCCCAGCTGCACCTCTCCCCTATAGACCTGTCCCAGCTGCACCTCTCCCCTATAGACCTGTCCCAGCTGCATCTCTCCCCTATACACCTGTCCCAGCTGCACCTCTCCCCTATAGATCTGTCCCAGCTGCACCTCTCCCCTATAGATCAGTCCCAGCTGCACCTCTCCCCTATAGATCAGACCCGTCTGCACCTCTCCCCTATATACCAATACCAGCTGCACCTCTCCCCTATAGACCAGTCCCAGCTGCACCTCTCCCCTATAGATCTGTCCCAGCTGCACCTCTCCCCTATAGATCAGTCCCGTCTGCACCTCTCCCCTATATACTAATCCCAGCTGCACCTCTCCCCTATATACCAATACCAGCTGCACCTCTCCCCTATAGATCAGTCCCGTCTGCACCTCTCCCCTATATACTAATCCCAGCTGCACCTCTCCCCTATATACCAATCCCAGCTGCACCTCTCCCCCATTGACCTGTCCCATTTGCACCTCTCCCCAATAGACCAGTATATGCTGGATATAGTGTTCCCCCCTGACATCTGTGTGTGCTTGGTCTGTATCCCTCCGCCTGCCCCTCCTCTGTCCCTGGCACAGGTCCCGGCACTTCTTCCAGTAGCTGTTTACACAAGACCCTACGGGAAGCACTCAGATCCTAATGAGATCACTCTGCTTCCTCCTGCCCCCATCGTCAGTGCAAGGGATCCTGGGGAAGATGCAAATCCTGTCCTGCAACCTGATCCGCTGATCCGGGTAACAGAGCAAGCAGGGGCAATTACTTGGCATGTAACCAGACACCTGGGGGCAATTACTCACTATGGATCCAGACACCAGGGGCAATTACCTGATAGCTAACCAGCCACCAGGGGGCAATTACCTGATATCTAACCAGACACCAGGGGGCAATTACCTGATATCTAACCAGACACCAGGGGGTAATTACCTGATATCTAACCAGACACCAGGGGGGCAATTACCTGATATCTAACCAGACACCAGGGGGCAATTACCTGCTATGGCATCAAACACCAGGGGGGCAATTACCTGATATCTAACCAGACACCAGGGGGCAATTACCTGCTATCTAACCAGCCACCAGGGGGCAATTACCTGATATCTAACCAGCCACCAAGGGGCAATTACCTGATATCTAACCAGCCACCAGGGGGCAATTACCTGATATCTAACCAGACACCAGGGGGCAATTACCTGATATCTAACCAGACACCAGGGGGCAATTACCTGATATCTAACCAGACACCAGGGGGCAATTACCTGCTATGGCATCAAACACCAGGGGGGCAATTACCTGATATCTAACCAGACACCAGGGGGCAATTACCTGCTATCTAACCAGACACCAGGGGGCAATTACCTGCTATGGCATCAGACACCAGGGGGGCAATTACCTGATATCTAACCAGACACCAGGGGGGGCAATTACCGCTATGGCATCACACACCAGGGGGCAATTACCGCTATGGCAGCAGACCTCTGGAGGCAATAAACCGCTATGGCACCAGACACGCGTGGGCAATTATCCGCTATCTAACCGGACACACAGGGGAAATTACCCGCTATGGCACCAGATACCTGGGGGAAATTACCCGCTATGGAACAAGACACCAGGGGGCAACTACCCACCATGTAATGAGACATGGAGGGATATTACTCGCCATGTAACCATAATCACGGGGCCAAAACCAGACACCTGGGGGAAATTACACGCTATGGATCCAGACACCAGGGGGCAATTATCCATTATGGAACCAGACACGCGGGGGCAATTACCTGCTATGGAACCTGACACCTGGGGGCAATTATCCGTTATGGAACCAGACACCAGGAGGCAATTACCCGCTATGGCACCAGACAGCAGGGGCAATTACCCGCTATGGCACCAGACAGCAGGGGCAATTACCCGCTATGGCACCAGACAGCAGGGACAATTACCTGCTATGGAACCAGACACCTGGGGGCATTTACCCGCTATGCAACCAGACACACGGGGGGAAATACCCGCTATGTAACCAGGTGCAGGGCATATATTGGTACTCAGAAGATACGCCATCTATCCCTCAGACCTTAATTATTACTGCCCGTTCTGTGACAAAATATCATGGTAACTGCCCATCCTGCAGCAGTGCCCTCCACACAGGGGCAATTACCCCTGTGTGGGGTAATATAGAATATAGATTGTACGCTCCACTGGGACAAGGACTAATGTGAGGGTTCTAATTTACTCTGTACAGCGCTGCAGAATATGTGTGCGCTATATAATAACTGGTAATAATAATCTCTGTACAGCGCTGCTGAATATGTGTGCGCTATATAATAACTGGTAGTAATAGTCTCTGTACAGCGCTACGGAATATGTGTGCGCTATATAATATAACTGGTAATAATATTCTCTGTACAGCGCTGCGGAATATGTGTGCACTATATAATAACTGTTAATAATATGCTCTGTACAGCGCTGCGGAATATGTGTGCGCTATATAATAACTGGTAATAATAATCTCTGTAAAGAGCTGCAGAATATGTGTGCGCTATATAATAACTGGTAATAATATTCTCTGTACAGCGCTGCGGAATATGTGTGCACTATATAATAACTGGTAATAATATTCTCTGTACAGCGCTGCGGAATATGTGTGCGCTATATAATAACTGGTAATAATAATCTCTGTACAGAGCTGCGGAATATGTGTGCGCTATATAATAACTGTGAATAATAGTCTCTGTACAGCGCTGCGGAATATGTGTGCGCTATATAATAACTGGTAATAATATTCTCTGTACAGCGCTGCGGAATATGTGTGCGCTATATAATAACTGGTAATAATAGTCTCTGTACAGCGCAGCGGAATATGTGTGCGCTATATAATAACTGGTAATAATATTCTTTGTACAGCTCTGCGGAATATGTGTGCGCTATATAATAACTGGTAATAATAGTCTCTGTACAGAGCTGCGGAATATGTGTGCGCTATATAATAACTGGTAATAATAGTCTCTGTACAGCGCTGCGGTATATGTGTGCGCTATATAATAACTGGTAATAATAGTCTCTGTACAGCGCTGCGGAATATGTGTGCGCTATATAATAACTGGTAATTATAGTCTCTGTACAGCGCTGCATAATATGTGTGCGCTATATAATAACTGGTAATAATATTCTCTGTACAGCGCTGCGGAATATGTGTGCGCTATATAATAACTGGTAATAATATTCTCTGTACAGCGCTGCGGAATATGTGTGCGCTATATAATAACTGGTAATAATAGTTTCTGTACAGCGCTGCGGAATATGTGTGCGCTATATAATAACTGGTAATAATAGTCTCTGTACAGCACTGCGGAATATGTGTGCGCTATATAATAACTGGTAATAATAGTCTCTGTACAGCGCTGCGGAATATGTGTGCGCTATATAATAACTGGTAATAATAGTCTCTGTACAGTGCTGCGGAATATGTGTGCACTATATAATAACTGGTGATAATAGTCTCTGTACAGCGCTGCGGAATATGTCTGCGCTATATAATAACTGGTAATAATATTCTCTGTACAGCGCTGTGTAATATGTGTGCGTTATATAAATAACTGGTAGTAATATTCTCTGTACATCGCTGCGGAATATGTGTGCGCTATATAATAACTGGTAATAATATTCTCTGTACAGCGCTGCGGAATATGTGTGCGCTATATAATAACTGCTAATAATAGTCTCTGTACAGCGCTGCGGAATATGTCTGCGCTATATAATAACTGGTAATAATATTCTCTGTACAGCGCTGCGGAATATGTGTGCGCTATATAATAACTGGTAATAATATTCTCTGTACAGTGCTGCGGAATATGTGTGCGCTATATAAATAACTGGTAATAATAGTCTCTGTACAGTGCTGCGGAATATGTGTGCGCTATATAATAACTGGTAATAATATTCTCTGTACAGCGCTGCGGAATATGTGTGCGCTATATAAATAACTGGTAATAATAGTCTCTGTACAGCGCTGCGGAATATGTGTGCGCTATATAATAACTGGTAATAATATTCTCTGTACAGCGCTGCGGAATATGTGTGCGCTATATAAATAACTGGTAATAATAGTCTCTGTACAGCACTGCGGAATATGTGTGCGCTATATAATAACTGGTAATAATAGTCTCTGTACAGCGCTGCGGAATATGTGTGCGCTATATAATAACTGGTAATAACAGTCTCTGTACAGTGCTGCGGAATATGTGTGCGCTATATAATAACTGGTAATATTCTCTGTACAGCGCTGTGGAATATGTGTGCGCTATATAAAAACTGGTAATAATATTCTCTGTACAGCGCTGCGGAATATGTGTGCGCTATATAAAAACTGGTAATAATATTCTCTGTACAGCGCTGTGGAATATGTGTGCGCTATATAAAACCTGGTAATAATATTCTCTGTACAGCGCTGCGGAATATGTGTGCGCTATATAATAACTGGTAATAATAATCTCTGTACAGCGTTGCGGAATATGTGTGCGCTATATAATAACTGGTAATAATAATCTCTGTACAGAGCTGCGGAATATGTGTGCGCTATATAATAACTGGTAATAATAGTCTCTGTACAGCGCTGTGGAATATGTGTGCGCTATATAATAACTGGCAATAATATTCTCTGTATAGCGCTGCAGAATATGTGTGCGCTATATAATAACTGGTAATAATATGCTCTGTACAGCGCTGCGGAATATGTGTGCGCTATATAATAACTGGTAATAATAGTGTCTGTACAGCGCTGCGGAATATGTGTGTGCTATATAAATAACTGGTAATAATATTCTCTGTACAGCGCTGTGGAATATGTGTGCGCTTTATAATAACTGGTAATAATATTCTCTGTACAGCGCTGCGGAATATGTGTGCGCTATATAATAACTGGTAATAATATTCTCTGTACAGCGCTGTGGAATATGTGTGCGCTATATAATAACTGGTAATAATATTCTCTGTACAGCGCTGCGGAATATGTGCACGCTATATAATAACTGGTAATAATAATCTCTGTACATTGCTGCGGAATATGTGTGCGCTATATAATAACTGGTAATAATAGTCTCTGTACAGCGCTGCAGAATATGTGTGCGCCATATAATAACTGGTAATAATATTCTCTGTACAGCGCTGCGGAATATGTGTGCGCTATATAATAATTGGTAATAATATTCTCTGTACAGCGCTGTGGAATATGTGTGCGCTATATAATAACTGGTAATAATATTCTCTGTACAGCGCTGCAAGATAATTTGTGTGCGCTATATAATAACTGGTAATAATAGTCTCTGTACAGCGCTGCGGAATATGTGTGCACTATATAATAACTGGTAATAATAGTCTCTGTACAGCGCTGCGGAATATGTGTGCGCTATATAATAACTGGTAATAATATCCTCTGTACAGCGCTGTGGAATATGTGTGCGCTATATAATATAACTGGTAATAATAGTCTCTGTACAGCGCTGCGGAATATGTGTGCGCTATATAATAACTGGTAATAATAGTCTCTGTACAGCGCTGTGGAATATGTGTGCGCTATATAAATAACTGGTAATAATAGTCTCTGTACAGCGCTGCGGAATATGTGTGCGCTATATAATTAGCTGGTAATAATATTCTCTGTACGGCGCTGCGGAATATGTGTGCGCTATATAATAACTGGTAATAATAATCTCGGTACAGCGCTGTGGAATATGTGTGCTCTATATAATAACTGGTAATAATAGTCTCTGTACAGCGCTGCGGAATATGTGTGCGCTATATCATAACTGGTAATAATATTCTCTGTACAGCGCTGCGGAATATGTGTGCGCTATATAAATAACTGGTAATAATAGTCTCTGTACAGTGCTGCGGAATATGTGTGCGCTATATAATTAGCTGGTAATAATATTCTCTGTACAGCGCTGCGGAATATGTGTGCGCTATATAATTAGCTGGTAATAATATTCTCTGTACGGCACTGCGGAATATGTGTGCGCTATATAATAACTGGTAATAATATTCTCTGTACAGCGCTGCGGAATATGTGTGCGCTACGGAATACTGTATGTGTGCGCTACATAAGAAACTGGTAATACATAAAAATAAATTCTATACACACACAAATATAATATTCACTCACATATCACACAAATCATTGAGTACACACCAACATAAAAATGTACAGTCATAATATAATAAAATATACACACGTGTACACCCACTCATCTCAGGCAGAGAGAGGACACATCAGAGGCAGGACAGGGCTCACAGACAGAGAGAGGACATGTCAGAGGCGGGACAGGGCTCACAGGCAGAGAGAGGACACATCAGAGACAGGACAGGGCTCACAGGCAGAGAGAGGACACGTCAGAGACGGGACAGGGCTCACAGGCAGAGAGGACGCGTCAGATGCAGGACAGGGCTCACAGGCAGAGAGAGGACACGTCAGAGACAGGACAGGGCTCACAGGCAGAGAGAGGACACGTCAGAGGCGGGACAGGGCTCACAGGCAGAGAGAGGACACGTCAGAGGCAGGACAGTGCTCACAGGCAGAGAGAGGACATGTCAGAGACAGGACAGGGCTCACAGGCAGAGAGAGGACACATCAGAGGCAGAACAGGGCTCACAGGCAGAGAGAGGACACGTCAGAGGCAGGACAGGGCTCACAGGCAGAGAGAGGACACATCAGATGCAGGAAAGGCCTCACAGGCAGAGAGGACACATCAGAGGCAGGACAGGGCTCACAGGCAGAGAGAGGACACATCAGAGGCAGGACAGGGCTCACAGGCAGAGAGAGGACACGTCAGAGGCAGGACAGGGCTCACAGGCAGAGAGAGGACACGTCAGAGGCGGGACAGGGCTCACAGGCAGAGAGAGGACACATCAGAGGCGGGACAGGGCTCACAGGCAGAGAGAGGACACATCAGAGGCGGGACAGGGCTCACAGGCAGAGAGAGGACACATCAGAGGCAGGACAGGGCTCACAGGCAGAGAGAGGACACGTCAGAGGCGGGACAGGGCTCACAGGCAGAGAGAGGACACATCAGAGGCGGGACAGGGCTCACAGGCAGAGAGAGGACACATCAGAGGCGGGACAGGGCTCACAGACAGAGAGAGGACATGTCAGAGGCGGGACAGGGCTCACAGGCAGAGAGAGGACACATCAGAGACAGGACAGGGCTCACAGGCAGAGAGAGGACACGTCAGAGACGGGACAGGGCTCACAGGCAGAGAGGACGCGTCAGATGCAGGACAGGGCTCACAGGCAGAGAGAGGACACGTCAGAGACAGGACAGGGCTCACAGGCAGAGAGAGGACACGTCAGAGACGGGACAGGGCTCACAGGCAGAGAGAGGACACGTCAGAGGCGGGACAGGGCTCACAGGCAGAGAGAGGACACGTCAGAGGCGGGACAGGGCTCACAGGCAGAGAGAGGACACGTCAGAGGCAGGACAGTGCTCACAGGCAGAGAGAGGACATGTCAGAGACAGGACAGGGCTCACAGGCAGAGAGAGGACACATCAGAGGCAGAACAGGGCTCACAGGCAGAGAGAGGACACGTCAGAGGCAGGACAGGGCTCACAGGCAGAGAGAGGACACATCAGATGCAGGAAAGGCCTCACAGGCAGAGAGGACACATCAGAGGCAGGACAGGGCTCACAGGCAGAGAGAGGACACATCAGAGGCAGGACAGGGCTCACAGGCAGAGAGAGGACACGTCAGAGGCAGGACAGGGCTCACAGGCAGAGAGAGGACACGTCAGAGGCGGGACAGGGCTCACAGGCAGAGAGAGGACACATCAGAGGCGGGACAGGGCTCACAGGCAGAGAGAGGACACATCAGAGGCGGGACAGGGCTCACAGGCAGAGAGAGGACACATCAGAGGCGGGACAGGGCTCACAGGCAGAGAGAGGACACGTCAGAGGCGGGACAGGGCTCACAGGCAGAGAGAGGACACATCAGAGGCGGGACAGGGCTCACAGGCAGAGAGAGGACACATCAGAGGCGGGACAGGGCTCACAGACAGAGAGAGGACATGTCAGAGGCGGGACAGGGCTCACAGGCAGAGAGAGGACACATCAGAGACAGGACAGGGCTCACAGGCAGAGAGAGGACACGTCAGAGACGGGACAGGGCTCACAGGCAGAGAGAGGACACGTCAGAGGTGGGACAGGGCTCACAGGCAGCGATAGGACACGTCAGAGGCAGGACAGGGCTCACAGTCAGACAGAGGACACGTCAGAGGCGGGACAGGTCTCACAGGGAGAGAGAGGACACGTCAGAGGCGGGACAGGGCTCACAGGCAGCGATAGGACACATCAGAGGTGGGACAGGGCTCACAGACAGAGAGAGGACACATCAGATGCAGGACAGAGCTCACAGGCAGAGAGGGGACACGTCAGAGGAGGGACAGGGCTCACAGGCAGAGAGAGGACACATCAGAGGCAGGACAGGGCTCACAGGCAGCGATAGGACACATCAGAGGCGGGACAGGGCTCACAGGGAGAGAGAGGACACATCAGAGGCGGGACAGGGCTCACAGGCAGAGAGAGGACACGTCAGAGACAGGACAGGGCTCACAGGCAGAGAGAGGACACGTCAGAGAGAGGACAGTGCTCACAGGCAGAGAGAGGACACATCAGAGGCAGGACAGGGCTCACAGGCAGAGAGAGGACACATCAGAGGCGGGACAGGGCTCACAGGCAGAGAGAGGACACATCAGAGAGAGGACAGTGCTCACAGGCAGAGAGAGGACACATCAGAGGCAGGACAGGGCTTACAGGCAGAGAGAGGACACATCAGATGCAGGACAGGGCTCACAGACAGAGAGAGGACACGTCAGAGGCAGGCCAGGGCTCACAGGCAGAAAGAGGACACGTCAGAGGCGGGACAGGGCTCACAGGCAGCGATAGGACACGTCAGAGACAGGACAGGGCTCACAGGCAGAGAGAGGACACATCAGAGGTGGGACAGGGCTCACAGGCAGCGATAGGACACATCAGAGGCAAGACAGGGCTCACAGGCAGAGAGAGGACACATCAGCGGCAGGACAGGGCTCACAGGCAGAGAGAGGACACGTCAGAGACAGGACAGGACTCACAGGCAGAGAGGACACATCAGATGCAGGACAGGGCTCACAGGCAGCGATAGGACACATCAGAGGCGGGACAGGGCTCACAGACAGAGAGAGGACACATCAGAGGTGGGACAGGGCTCACAGGCAGCGATAGGACACATCAGAGGCAAGACAGGGCTCACAGGCAGAGAGAGGACACATCAGCGGCAGGACAGGGCTCACAGGCAGAGAGAGGACGCGTCAGAGACAGGACAGGACTCACAGGCAGAGAGGACACATCAGATGCAGGACAGGGCTCACAGGCAGCGATAGGACACATCAGAGGCGGGACAGGGCTCACAGACAGAGAGAGGACAAGTCAGAGGCGGGACAGGGCTCACAGGCAGAGAGAGGACACATCAGATGCAGGACAGGGCTCACAGCCAGAGAGAGGACACGTCAGAGGCAGGACAGGGCTCACAGGCAGAGAGAGGACACGTCAGAGGCAGGACAGGGCTCACAGGCAGCGATAGGACACATCAGAGGCGGGACAGGGCTCACAGACAGAGAGAGGACAAGTCATAGGCAGGACAGGGCTCACAGGCAGAGAGAGGACACATCAGAGGCAGGGCAGGGCTCACAGGCAGAGAGAGGACACGTCAAAGGCGGGACAGGGCTCACAGGCAGATAGGGGACATGTCAGAGGCAGGACAGGGCTCACAGGCAGAGAGAGGACACGTCAGAGGCAGGACAGGGCTCACAGGCAGAGAGAGGACATGTCAGAGGCAGGACAGGGCTCACAGGCAGAGAGAGGACACGTCAGAGGCGGGACAGGGCTCACAGGCAGCGATAGGACACGTCAGAGACAGGACAGGGCTCACAGGCAGAGAGAGGACACATCAGAGGTGGGACAGGGCTCACAGGCAGCGATAGGACACATCAGAGGCAAGACAGGGCTCACAGGCAGAGAGAGGACACATCAGCGGCAGGACAGGGCTCACAGGCAGAGAGAGGACACGTCAGAGACAGGACAGGACTCACACTCAGAGAGAACACATCAGATGCAGGACAGGGCTCACAGGCAGAGAGAGGACACGTCAGAGACAGGACAGGGCTCACAGACAGAGAGAAGACACGTCAGAGGCAGAACAGGGCTCACAGGCAGAGAGAGGACACATCAGATGCAGGACAGGGCTCACAGCCAGAGAGAGGACACGTCAGAGGCAGGACAGGGCTCACAGGCAGAGAGAGGACACGTCAGAGGCAGGACAGGGCTCACAGGCAGAGAGAGGACACGTCAGAGGCAGGACAGGGCTCACAGGCAGAGAGAGGACACGTCAGAGGCAGAACAGGGCTCACATGGAAGATGTGTTCCCCCAGATACATGTTTGGATAATTAACACACATAACATAGGAGAACTTACAGGTCACCAGATGATCTAAATCAACCAGATTACACTGATCCTTCTGCATGTGTAGCACCAGGAACCCTGCAGGGGGAGCAGAATAACTGGTCAGAGACAGATAATGTACAAACGGTGTATACCCCTATTCTCACCCTAGAGTGGGAGGGACAGGCTCTAAATATCTCACCTCCACTGTGTCACGCTGCAGTGGGAGGGGCTGGCTACATGTCTCACAGCTCCCCTGTGTCTGAGTCACCTGCAGTGGGAGGGGCTGGCTACATGTCTCACACCTCCCCTGTGTCTGAGTCATCGTGCAGTGGGAGGGGCTGGCTCAATATCTCACAGCTTCCCAGTGTCTGAGTCACCCTGCAGTGGGAGGGCTGGATCCATGTCTCACAGCTCCCCTGTATCTGTGTCACCCTGCATTGGGATGGGTTGGCTCCATGTCTCACACCTCCCCTGTGTCTGAGTCACCCTGCAGTGGGAGGGGCTGGCTCCATATCTCACACCTCCCCTGTGTCTGAGTCACCCTGCAGTGGGAGGGGCTGGCTCCATGTCTCACAGCCCCCCTGTGTCTGTCACTCTGCAGTGGGAGGGGCTGGCTCCATGTCTCACAGCCCCCCTGTATCTGTGTCACTCTGCAGCGGGAGGGGCTGGCTCCATGTCTCACAGCCCCCCCGGTGTATGTCACCCTGCAGCGGGAGGAGCTGGCTCCATGTCTCACAGCCCCCCTGTGTCTGTCACTCTGCAGTGGGAGGGGCTGGCTCCATGTCTCACAGCCCCCCTATGTCTGAGTCACCCTGCAGTGGGAGGGGCTGGCTCCATGTCTCACACCTCCCCTATGTCTGAGTCACCCTGCAGTGGGAGGGCTGGATCCATGTCTCACAGCCCCCCTGTATCTGTGTCACCCTGCAGTGGGAGGGGCTGGCTCCATGTCTCACAGCCCCCCTGTGTCTGTCACCCTGCAGTGGGAGGGGCTGGCTCCATGTCTCACAGCCCCCCTGTGTCTGTCACTCTGCAGTGGGAGGGGCTGGCTCCATGTCTCAGAGCCCCCCTGTGTCTGTCACTCTGCAGTGGGAGGGGCTGGCTCCATGTCTCAGAGCCCCCCTGTGTCTGTCACTCTGCAGTGGGAGGGGCTGGCTCCATGTCTCACAGCCCCCCTGTGTCTGTTTCACTCTGCAGTGGGAGGGGCTGGCTCCATGTCTCACAGCCCCCCTGTGTCTGTCACCCTGCAGTGGGAGCAGCTGGCTCCATGTCTCACAGCTCTGATGTATCTGTCACCCTGCAGTGGGAGGGGCTGGCTCCATGTCTCACAGCCCCCCTGTATCTGTGTCACCCTGCAGTGGGAGGGGCTGGCTCCATGTCTCACAGCCCCCCTGTGTCTGTCACCCTGCAGTGGGAGGGGCTGGATCCATGTCTCACAGCCCCCCCTGTATCTGTGTCACCCTGCAGTGGGAGGGCTGGCTCCATGTCTCACAGCCCCCCTGTATCTGTGTCACCCTGCAGTGGGAGGGGCTGGCTCCATGTCTCAAAGCACCCCTGTGTCTGTCACCCTGCAGTGGGAGGGGCTGGCTCCATGTCTCACAGCTCCCCTGTATCTGTGTCACCCTGCAGTGGGAGGGGCTGGCTCCATGTCTCACAGCCCCCCTGTGTCTGTCACTCTGCAGTGGGAGGGGCTGGCTCCATGTCTCACAGCCACCCTGTATCTGTGTCACCCTGCAGTGGGAGGGGTTGGCTCCATGTCTCACAGCCCCCCTGTATCTGTGTCACCCTGCAGTGGGAGGGTCTGGATCCATGTCTCACAGCCCCCCTGTGTCTGTGTCACCCTGCAGTGGGAGGGGCTGGCTCCATGTCTCACACCTCCCCTGTGTCTGTGTCACCCTGCAGCGGGAGGGCTGGATCCATGTCTCACAGCCCCCCTGTGTCTGTCACCCTGCAGTGGGAGGGGCTGGCTCCATGTCTCACAGCCCCCCTGTGTCTGTCACTCTGCAGTGGGAGGGGCTGGCTCCATGTCTAACAGCCCCCCTGTATCTGTGTCACCCTGCAGTGGGAGGGGCAGACTGATTATAACACGCCCTGTCAGTGACCGTGCCACGTGTACATACCTATGAACATGGGAGCAGCTGCTCGTATATCAGGCCAGATGCTCTTGAAGTAGCTGATGTTGGTCTGGACGAGACGGGAGATGACGTCGGGATAACCCTGCAACTAGAGGGAGACGTATAACAGCATTACACCCTAGTTACCCCAGTACTCCAATCCTCCCACATCCCACTGTTATCACCGCTTATTATCTGCTCCCCCAATTCTCCTGGTAGAATGTGCCACATACATGTACAGGAGAGCACGCTACATAGTATGCCACATACATGTACAGGAGAGCACGCTACATAGTATGCCACATACATGTAAAGGAGAGCACGCTACATAGTATGCCACATACATGTACAGGAGAGCACGCTACACATTATGCTACATATTCCCATGTACAGGACAGCACGCTACACGGTATGCTACATACATGTACAGGAGAGCACGCTACATTGTATGCCACATACATGTAAAGGACAGCACGCTACACAAGATGTTACACACTCCCATGTACATGAAAGCACACTACACGGTATGCTACATACATGTACAGGAGAGCACGCTACATGGTATGCTACATACATGCACAGGAGAGTACGCTACACAAGATGTTACACACTCCCATGTACATGAGAGCACACTACACGGTATGCTACATACTTGTACAGGAGAGCATGCTACATAGTATGCCACACACATGTACATGACAGCACCCTACACAATTTGTTACACACTACCATGTACATGAGAGCACACTACACGGTATGCTACATACATGTACAGGAGAGCACACGACATGGTATGCTACATACTCCCATGTACAGGAGAACATGCTATGCTGTATGATACATACTCCCATGTACATGAGAGCACACTACACGGTATGCTACATACATGTACAGGAGAACACGCTACACTGTATGCTACATACTCCCATGTACATGAGAGCACACTACACGGTATGCCTCATACATGTACAGGAGAGCACGCTACATAGTATGCCACACACATGTACATGACAGCACCCTACACAAGATGTTACACACTCCCATGTACATGAGAGCACACTACACGGTATGCTACATACATGTACAGGAGAGCACGCTATATGGTATGCTACATACTCCCATGTACAGGAGAGCACGCTACATGGTATGCTACATACATGTACAGGAAAGCACGCTACATGGTATGCTACATACATGTACAGGACAGCACGCTACATAGTATGCCACATACATGTAAAGGAGAGCACGCTACATAGTATGCCACATACATGTACAGGAGAGCACGCTACACATTATGCTACATATTCCCATGTACAGGACAGCACGCTACACGGTATGCTACATACATGTACAGGAGAGCACGCTACATTGTATGCCACATACATGTAAAGGACAGCACGCTACACAAGATGTTACACACTCCCATGTACATGAGAGCACACTACACGGTATGCTACATACATGTACAGGAGAGCACGCTACATGGTATGCTACATACATGTACAGGAGAGTACGCTACACAAGATGTTACACACTCCCATGTACATGAGAGCACACTACACGGTATGCTACATACTTGTACAGGAGAGCATGCTACATAGTATGCCACACACATGTACATGACAGCACCCTACACAAGATGTTACACACTCCCATGTACATGAGAGCACACTACACGGTATGCTACATACATGTACAGGAGAGCACACGACATGGTATGCTACATACTCCCATGTACAGGAGAACATGCTACGCTGTATGATACATACTCCCATGTACATGAGAGCACACTACATGGTATGCTACATACATGTACAGGAGAACACGCTACACTGTATGCTACATACTCCCATGTACATGAGAGCACACTACACGGTATGCCTCATACATGTACAGGAGAGCACGCTACATAGTATGCCACACACATGTACATGACAGCACCCTACACAAGATGTTACACACTCCCATGTACATGAGAGCACACTACACGGTATGCTACATACATGTACAGGAGAGCACGCTATATGGTATGCTACATACTCCCATGTACAGGAGAGCACGCTACATGGTATGCTACATACATGTACAGGAGAGCACGCTACATGGTATGCTACATACATGTACAGGACAGCACGCTACATAGTATGCCACATACATGTAAAGGAGAGCACGCTACATAGTATGCCACATACATGTACAGGAGAGCACGCTACACATTATGCTACATATTCCCATGTACAGGACAGCACGCTACACGGTATGCTACATACATGTACAGGAGAGCACGCTACATTGTATGCCACATACATGTAAAGGACAGCACGCTACACAAGATGTTACACACTCCCATGTACATGAGAGCACACTACACGGTATGCTACATACATGTACAGGAGAGCACGCTACATGGTATGCTACATACATGTACAGGAGAGTACGCTACACAAGATGTTACACACTCCCATGTACATGAGAGCACACTACACGGTATACTACATACTTGTACAGGAGAGCATGCTACATAATATGCCACACACATGTACATGACAGCACCCTACACAAGATGTTACACACTCCCATGTACATGAGAGCACACTACACGGTATGCTACATACATGTACAGGAGAGCACACGACATGGTATGCTACATACTCCCATGTACAGGAGAACATGCTACGCTGTATGATACATACTCCCATGTACATGAGAGCACACTACACGGTATGCTACATACATGTACAGGAGAACACGCTACACTGTATGCTACATACTCCCATGTACATGAGAGCACACTACACGGTATGCCTCATACATGTACAGGAGAGCACGCTACATAGTATGCCACACACATGTACATGACAGCACCCTACACAAGATGTTACACACTCCCATGTACATGAGAGCACACTACACGGTATGCTACATACATGTACAGGAGAGCACGCTATATGGTATGCTACATACTCCCATGTACAGGAGAGCACGCTACATGGTATGCTACATACATGTACAGGAGAGCACGCTACATGGTATGCTACATACTCCCATGTAAAGGAGAACATGCTACGCTGTATGATACATACTCCCATTTACATGAGAGCACACTACACTGTATGCTACATACATGTACAGGAGCGCACGCTACATGGTATGCTACATACTCCCATGTACAGGAGAGCACGCTACATGGTATGCTACATACTCCCATGTACATGAGAGCACACTACACGGTATGCTATATACATGTATAGGAGAGCACGCTACATGGTATGCTACATACTCCCATGTACAGGAGAGCTTGCTACATGGTATGCTACATACTCCCATGTACATGAGAGCACACTATACGGTATGCTACATACTCCCATGTACAGGAGAGCACGCTACACGGTATGCTACATACATGTACAGGAGAGTACGCTACACAGTATGCTACATACTCCCATGCACAGGAGAGCATGCTACACGGTATGCTACATACATGTACAGGAGCGCACGCTACACGGTATGCTACATACATGTACAGGAGAGCACGCTACACTGTATGCTACATACTCCCATGTACAGGAGAGCACACTACACGGTCATGTTAGATACTCCAATGGACAGGAGAACGTGACCACCTCTCAATGAATCAGTCCCCACCCACATCATACGGTGGCCAGGCGTGTCCTCACCAGGTGGAATTGGGATACAGGACCCCTACCTCTGATTGAGCAGCTTGGCATACATGCGTTGTGTCCTCACCAGGTGTTTGCAGACATTATTCATGAACTCCCCGTAGTGCAGGCCTCGGTCCGGGTGCAGGTGGGACAGGAACATATCCGCAAGGCTCTGGTTCTTTATATTTGGAGCACACATCTGCAGAGCAAATTTACATGCCTGAAACACAGAGAGGCCACATGTAAGTCACGGCGGTGGCTGACGTGTCTGTATCCGCACCCCATTACTACGCTCACCTTCACCACGTCCGGCTTTGGGTCCTGCAGGTGCAGAAGTAACGTCACAAGGCCATTCAGGATCTGCTCAAACAGAACCTCCTCGCTCCACCCTGAGCTGAGCCTGGCCAGGTTCCCGAACAGCATGATGGAGGCTTTACGCAGCTCTGCCTTCTCCTGAAATACCCCCGATATGTGCTGCATTAGTTACCCCGTGAGACTTGCATGTACCCGGGGGCTTCCAGCACATAGTACATAGCGCTACAGGGTCCAGATCCTCCACATCACACACAGCAAGCAGCCACCATAGCATGTACCAGGGGGCTTCCAGCACATAGTACATAGCGCTACAGGGTCCAGATCCTCCACATCACACACAGCAAGCAGCCACCATAGCATGTACCCGGGGGCTTCCAGCACATAGTACATAGCGCTACAGGGTCTAGAACCTCCACATCACACACAGCAAGCAGCCACCATAGCATGTACCAGGGGGCTTCCAGCACATAGTACATAGCGCTACAGGGTCCAGAACCTCCACATCACACACAGCAAGCAGCCACCATAGCATGTACCAGGGGGCTTCCAGCACATAGTACATAGCGCTACAGGGTCCAGATCCTCCACATCACACACAGCAAGCAGCCACCATAGCATGTACCCGGGGGCTTCCAGCACATAGTACATAGCGCTACAGGGTCTAGAACCTCCACATCACACACAGCAAGCAGCCACCATAGCATGTACCAGGGGGCTTCCAGCACATAGTACATAGCGCTACAGGGTCCAGAACCTCCAAATCACGCACAGCAGGCAGCCACCATAGCATGTACCCGGGGGGCTTCCAGCACATAGTACATAGCGCTACAGGGGCCAGAACCTCCACATCACACACAGCAAGCATCCACCATAGCATGTACCCGTGGGCTTCCAGCACATAGTACATAGCGCAACAGGGTCCAGAACCTTCACATCACACATAGCAAGCAGCCATCATAGCATGTACCCGGGGGCTTCCAGCACATAGTACATAGCGCTACAGGGTCCAGAACCTCCACATCACACACAGCAAGCAGCCACCATAGCATGTACCCGGGGGCTTCCAGCATATAGTACATAGCGCTACAGGGTCCAGAACCTCCACATCACACATAGCAAGCAGCCACCATAGCATGTACCCAGGGGCTTCCAGCACATAGTACATAGCGCTACGTGGTCCAGAACCTCCACATCACACACAGCAAGCATTCACCATAGCATGTGCCCGGGGGCTTCCAGCACATAGTACATAGTGCTACAGGGTCCAGAACCTCCACATCACACATAGCAAGCAGCCACCATAGCATGTACCCGGGGGCTTCCAGCACATAGTACATAGCGCTACAGGGTCCAGAACCTCCACATCACACACAGCAAGCAGCCACCATAGCATGTGCCCGGGGGCTTCCAGCATATAGTACATAGCGCTACAGGGTCCAGAACCTCCACATCACACATAGCAAGCAGCCATCATAGCATGTGCCCGGAGGCTTCCAGCACATAGTACATAGCGCTACAGGGTCCAGAACCTCCACATCACACACAGCAAGCAGCCACCATAGCATGTGCCCGGGGGCTTCCAGCACATAGTACATAGCGCTACAGGGTCCAGAACCTCCACATCACACACAGCAAGCAGCAACCATAGCATGTACCCGGGGGCTTCCAGCACATAGTACATAGCGCTACGTGGTCCAGAACCTCCACATCACACACAGCAAGCAGCCACCATAGCATGTACCCGGGGGCTTCCAGCACATAGTACATAGCACTACAGGGTCCAGAACCTCCACATCACACACAGCAGGCATCCACCATAGCATGTGCCCGGGAGCTTCCAGCACATAGTACATAGCGCAACAGGGTCCAGAACCTCCACATCACACACAGCAAGCAGCCACCATAGCATGTACCCGGGGGCTTCCAGCACATAGTACATAGCGCTACGGGGTCGAGAACCTCCACATCACACACAGCAGGCAGCCACCATAGCATGTACCCGGGGGCTTCCAGCACATAGTACATAGCGCTACAGGGTCCAGAACCTCCACATCACACTCACAGCAAGCAGCCACCATAGCATGTTCCCGGGGGGCTTCCAGCACATAGTACATAGCGCTACAGGGTCCAGAACCTCCACATCACACACAGCAAGCATCCACCATAGCATGTACCCGGGGGCTTCCAGCACATAGTACATAGCGCTACAGGGTCCAGAACCTCCACATCACACACAGCAGGCAGCCACCATAGCATGTACCCGGGGGCTTCCAGCACATAGTACATAGCGCTACAGGGTCCAGAACCTCCACATCACACACAGCAGGCATCCACCATAGCATGTACCCGGGGGCTTCCAGCACATAGTACATAGCGCTACAGGGTCCAAAACCTCCACATCACACACAGCAAGCAGCCACCATAGCATGTACCCGGGGGCTTCCAGCACATAGTACATAGCGCTGCTACAGGGTCCAGATCCTCCACATCACACACAGCAAGCAGCCACCATAGCATGTACCCGGGGGGCTTCCAGCACATAGTACATAGCGCTGCTACAGGGTCCAGATCCTCCACATCACACATAGCAAGCAGCCACCATAGCATGTACCCGGGGGCTTCCAGCACATAGTGCTACAGGGTCCAGAACCTCCACATCACACATAGCAAGCAGCCACCATAGCATGTACCCGGGGGCTTCCAGCACATAGTACATAGCGCTATAGGGTCCAGAACGTCCAAATCACACACAGCAAGCAGCCACCATAGCATGTACCCAGGGGCTTCCAGCACATAGTACATAGCGCTACAGGGTCCAGAACCTCCACATCACACATAGCAAGCAGCCACCATAGCATGTACCCGGGGGCTTCCAGCACATAGTACATAGCGCTATAGGGTCCAGAACCTCCACATCACACACAGCAAGCAGCCACCATAGCATGTACCCGGGGGCTTCCAGCACATAGTACATAGCGCTATAGGGTCCAGATCCTCCACATCACACACAGCAAGCAGCCACCATAGCATGTACCCGGGGGCTTCCAGCACATAGTACACAGCGCTACAGGGTCCAGAACCTCCACATCACACACAGCAGGCATCCACCATAGCATGTACCCGGGGGCTTATAGCACATAGTACATAGCGCTACAGGGTCCAGATCCTCCACATCACACACAGCAAGCAGCCACCATAGCATGTACCCGGGGGCTTTCAGCATATAGTACATAGCGCTACAGGGTCCAGAACCTCCACATCACACACAGCTAACAGCCACCATAGCATGTGCCCGGGGGGTTCCAGTACATAGCGCTACAGGGTCCAGATCCTCCACATCACACACAGCAAGCAGCCACCATAGCATGTTCCCGGGAGCTTCCAGCACATAGTACACAGCGCTACAGGGTCCAGATCCTCCACATCACACACAGCAAGCATCCACCATAGCATGTACCCGGGGGCTTCCAGCATATAGTACATAGCGCAACAGGGTCCAGAACCTCCACATCACACATAGCAAGCAGCCAAAATAGCATGTACCCGGGGGCTTCCAGCACATAGCACATAGCGCTACAGGGTCCAGAACCTCCACATCACACATAGCAAGCAGCCACCATAGCATGTACCCGGGGGCTTCCAGCACATAGTACATAGCACTACAGGGTCCAGAACCTCCACATCACACACAGCAAGCAGCCACCATAGCATGTACCCGGGGGCTTCCAGCACATAGTACATAGCGCTACAGGGTCCAGATCCTCCACATCACACACAGCAAGCATCCACCATAGCATGTACCCGGGGGCTTCCAGCACATAGTACATAGCGCAACAGGGTCCAGAACCTCCACATCACACACAGCAAGCAGCCACCATAGCATGTGCCCGGGGGCTTCCAGCACACAGTACATAGCGCAGCTACAGGGTCCAGAACCTCCACATCACACACAGCAAGCAGCCACCATAGCATGTACCCGGGGGCTTCCAGCATATAGTACATAGCGCTACAGGGTCCAGAACCTCCACATCACACACAGCAAGCAGCCAGCATATCATGTACCCGGGGCTTCCAGCACATAGTACATAGCGCTACAGGGTCCAGAACCTCCACATCACACACAGCAAGCAGCCACCATAGCATGTACCCGGGGCTTCCAGCACATAGTACACAGCGCTACAGGGTCCAGAACCTCCACATCACACACAGCAAGCAGCCACCATAGCATGTACCCGGGGGCTTCCAGCATATAGTACATAGCGCTACAGGGTCCAGAACCTCCACATCACACACAGCAAGCAGCCACCATAGCATGTTCCCGGGGGCTTCCAGCACATAGTACATAGCGCTACAGGGTCCAGAACCTCCACATCACACACAACAAGCAGCCACCATAGCATGTACCCGGGGGCTTCCAGCACATAGTACATAGCGCTACAGGGTCCAGAACCTCCACATCACACACAGCAAGCAGCCACCATAGCATGTACCCGGGGGCTTCCAGCACATAGTACATAGCGCTACAGGGTCCAGAACCTCCACATCACACACAGCAAGCAGCCACCATATCATGTACCCGGGGTTTCCAGCACATAGTACATAGCCCTACAGGGTCCAGAACCTCCACATCACACACAGCAGGCATCTACCATAGCATGTACCCGGGGGCTTATAGCACATAGTACACAGCGCAACAGGGTCCAGATCCTTCACATCACACACAGCAAGCAGCCACCATAGCATGTGCCCGGGGGCTTCCAGCACATAGTACATAGCGCTACAGGGTCCAGATCCTCCACATCACACACAGCAAGCAGCCACCATAGCATGTGCCCAGCGGCTTCCAGCACATAGTACATAGCGCTACAGGGTCCAGAACCTCCACATCACACACAGCAAGCATCCACCATAGCATGTACCCGGGGGCTTCCAGCACATAGTACACAGCGCTACAGGGTCCAGAACCTCCACATCACACACAGCAAGCATCCACCATAGCATGTTCCCGGGGGCTTCCAGCACATAGTACATAGCGCTACAGGGTCCAGAACCTCCACATCACACAAAGCAGGCATCCAACATAGCATGTACCCGGGGGCTTCCAGCAAATAGTACATAGCGCTACAGGGTCCAGAACCTCCACATCACACACAGCAAGCAGCCACCATAGCATGTGCCCGGGGGCTTCCTGCACATAGTACATAGCACTACAGGGTCCAGAACCTCCAAATTACGCACAGCAGGCAGCCACCATAGCATGTACCCGGGGGGCTTCCAGCACATAGTACATAGCGCTACAGGGTCCAGATCCTCCACATCACACACAGCAAGCAGCCACCATAGCATGTTCCCGGGGGCTTCCAGCACATAGTACATAGCGCTAAAGGGTCCAGAACCTCCACATCACACACAGCAAGCAGCCACCATAGCATGTGCCCGGGGGCTTCCAGCACATAGTACTTAGCGCTACGTGGTCCAGAACCTCCACATCACACACAGCAAGCAGCCACCATAGCATGTACCCGGGGGGTTCCAGCACATAGTACATAGCGCTACAGGGTCCAGAACCTCCACATCACACACAGCAAGCATCCACCATAGCATGTGCCCGGGGGCTTCCAGCACATAGTACATAGCGCTACAGGGTCCAGAACCTCCACATCACACACAGCAAGCAGCCACCATAGCATGTGCCCGGGGGCTTCCAGCACATATCGCTACAGGGTCCAGAACCTCCACATCACACACAGCAAGCATCCACCATAGCATGTGCCTGGGGGCTTCCAGCACATAGTACATAGCGCTACAGGGTCCAGAACCTCCACATCACACACAGCAAGCATCCACCATAGCATGTACCCGGGGGCTTCCAGCACATAGTACATAGCGCTACAGGGTCAAGATCCTCCACATCACACACAGCAAGCATCCACCATAGCATGTGCCCGGGGGCTTCCAGCACATAGTACATAGCGCTACAGGGTCAAGATCCTCCACATCACACACAGCAAGCAGCCACTATAGCATGTACCCGGGGGCTTATAGCACATAGTACACAGCGCAACTGGGTCCAGATCCTTCACATCACACACAGCAAGCAGCCACCATAGCATGTGCCCGGGGGCTTCCAGCACATAGTACATAGCGCTACAGGGTCCAGATCCTCCACATCAAACACAGCAGGCATCCACCATAGCATGTACCCGGGGGCTTATAGCACATAGTACACAGCGCAACAGGGTCCAGATCCTTCACATCACACACAGCAAGCAGCCACCATAGCATGTGCCCGGGGGCTTCCAGCACATAGTACATAGCGCTACAGGGTCCAGATCCTCCACATCACACACAGCAAGCAGCCACCATAGCATGTGCCCAGCGGCTTCCAGCACATAGTACATAGCGCTACAGGGTCCAGAACCTCCACATCACACACAGCAAGCATCCACCATAGCATGTACCCGGGGGCTTCCAGCACATAGTACACAGCGCTACAGGGTCCAGAACCTCCACATCACACACAGCAAGCATCCACCATAGCATGTTCCCGGGGGCTTCCAGCACATAGTACATAGCGCTACAGGGTCCAGAACCTCCACATCACACAAAGCAGGCATCCACCATAGCATGTACCCGGGGGCTTCCAGCACATAGTACATAGCGCTACAGGGTCCAGAACCTCCACATCACACACAGCAAGCAGCCACCATAGCATGTGCCCGGGGGCTTCCAGCACATAGTACATAGCGCTACAGGGTCCAGAACCTCCAAATCACGCACAGCAGGCAGCCACCATAGCATGTACCCGGAGGGCTTCCAGCACATAGTACATAGCGCTACAGGGTCCAGATCCTCCACATCACACACACAGCAAGCAGCCACCATAGCATGTACCCGGGGGCTTCCAGCACATAGCACATAGCGCTACAGGGTCCAGAACCTCCACATCACACACAGCAAGCAGCCATCATAGCATGTTCCCGGGGGCTTCCAGCACATAGTACATAGCGCTAAAGGGTCCAGAACCTCCACATCACACACAGCAAGCAGCCACCATAGCATGTGCCCGAGGGCTTCCAGCACATAGTACATAGCGCTACGTGGTCCAGAACCTCCACATCACACACAGCAAGCAGCCACCATAGCATGTACCCGGGGGGTTCCAGCACATAGTACATAGTGCTACAGGGTCCAGAACCTCCACATCATACATAGCAAGCAGCCACCATAGCATGTACCTGGGGGCTTCCAGCACATAATACATAGTGCTACAGGGTCCAGAACCTCCACATCACACATAGCAAGCAGCCACCATAGCATGTACCCGGGGGCTTCCAGCACATAGTACATAGCGCTACAGGGTCCAGAACCTCCACATCACACACAGCAAGCATCCACCATAGCATGTACCCGGGGGCTTCCAGCACATAGTACACAGCGCTACAGGGTCCAGAACCTCCACATCACACACAGCAAGCATCCACCATAGCATGTTCCCGGGGGCTTCCAGCACATAGTACATAGCGCTACAGGGTCCAGAACCTCCACATCACACAAAGCAGGCATCCACCATAGCATGTACCCGGGGGCTTCCAGCACATAGTACATAGCGCTACAGGGTCCAGAACCTCCACATCACACACAGCAAGCAGCCACCATAGCATGTGCCCGGGGGCTTCCAGCACATAGTACATAGCGCTACAGGGTCCAGAACCTCCAAATCACGCACAGCAGGCAGCCACCATAGCATGTACCCGGGGGGCTTCCAGCACATAGTACATAGCGCTACAGGGTCCAGATCCTCCACATCACACACAGCAAGCAGCCACCATAGCATGTACACGGGGGCTTCCAGCACATAGCACATACCGCTACAGGGTCCAGAACCTCCACATCACACACAGCAAGCAGCCATCATAGCATGTTCCCGGGGGCTTCCAGCACATAGTACATAGCGCTAAAGGGTCCAGAACCTCCACATCACACACAGCAAGCAGCCACCATAGCATGTGCCCGGGGGCTTCCAGCACATAGTACATAGCGCTACGTGGTCCAGAACCTCCACATCACACACAGCAAGCAGCCACCATAGCATGTACCCGGGGGGTTCCAGCACATAGTACATAGTGCTACAGGGTCCAGAACCTCCACATCATACATAGCAAGCAGCCACCATAGCATGTACCTGGGGGCTTCCAGCACATAATACATAGTGCTACAGGGTCCAGAACCTCCACATCACACATAGCAAGCAGCCACCATAGCATTTACCCGGGGGCTACCAGCACATAGTACATAGCGCTACAGGGTCCAGAACCTCCACATCACACACAGCAAGCATCCACCATAGCATGTGCCCGGGGGCTTCCAGCACATAGTACATAGCGCTACAGGGTCCAGAACCTCCACATCACACACAGCAAGCAGCCACCATAGCATGTGCCCGGGGGCTTCCAGCACATAGCGCTACAGGGTCCAGAACCTCCACATCACACACAGCAAGCATCCACCATAGCATGTGCCTGGGGGCTTCCAGCACATAGTACATAGCGCTACAGGGTCCAGAACCTCCACATCACACACAGCAAGCAGCCACCATAGCATGTGCCCGGGGGCTTCCAGCACATAGCGCTACAGGGTCCAGAACCTCCACATCACACACAGCAAGCATCCACCATAGCATGTGCCTGGGGGCTTCCAGCACATAGTACATAGCGCTACAGGGTCTAGAACCTCCACATCACACACAGCAGGCAGCCACCATAGCATGTGCCCGGGGGCTTCCAGCACATAGTACATAGCACTACAGGGTCAAGATCCTCCACATCACACACAGCAAGCAGCCACCATAGCATGTACCCGTAGGCTTCCAGCACATAGTACATAGCGCTACAGGGTCCAGAACCTCCACACCACACTTAGCAAGCAGCCACCATAGCATGTTCCCGGGGGCTTCCAGCACATAGTACATAGCGCTACAGGGTCCAGATCCTCCACATCACACACAGTAAGCATCCACCATAGCATGTACCAGGGGGCTTCCAGCACATAGTACATAGCGCTACGTGGTCCAGAACCTCCACATCACACACAGCAAGCAGCCACCATAGCCACCAGCACATAGTACATAGCGCTACAGGGTCCAGAACCTCCAAATCACGCACAGCAGGCAGCCACCATAGCATGTACCCGGGGGGCTTCCAGCACATAGTACATAGCGCTACAGGGTCCAGATCCTCCACATCACACACAGCAAGCAGCCACCATAGCATGTACCCGGGGGCTTCCAGCACATAGCACATAGCGCTACAGTGTCCAGAACCTCCACATCACACACAGCAAGCAGCCATCATAGCATGTTCCCGGGGGCTTCCAGCACATAGTACAAAGCGCTACAGGGTCCAGAACCTCCACATCACACACAGCAAGCAGCCACCATAGCATGTGCCCGGGGGCTTCCAGCACATAGTACATAGCGCTACGTGGTCCAGAACCTCCACAACACACACAGCAAGCAGCCACCATAGCATGTACCCGGGGGGTTCCAGCACATAGTACATAGTGCTACAGGGTCCAGAACCTCCACATCACACATAGCAAGCAGCCAACATAGCAT
Source organism: Crinia signifera (assembly GCF_055691185.1). NCBI lineage: Eukaryota > Metazoa > Chordata > Amphibia > Anura > Myobatrachidae > Crinia > Crinia signifera. Next base: position 334,414,909 of record NC_139221.1, read on the forward strand.
GTACCTGGGGGCTTCCAGCACATAGTACATAGTGCTACAGGGTCCAGAACCTCCACATCACACATAGCAAGCAGCCACCATAGCATGTACCCGGGGGCTTCCAGCACATAGTACATAGCGCTACAGGGTCCAGAACCTCCACATCACACACAGCAAGCATCCACTATAGCATGTGCCCGGGGGCTTCCAGCACATAGTGCTACAGGGTCCAGAACCTCCACATCACACACAGCAAGCAGCCACCATAGCATGTACCCGGGGGCTTCCAGCACATAGCGCTACAGGGTCCAGAACCTCCACATCACACACAGCAAGCATCCACCATAGCATGTGCCTGGGGGCTTCCAGCACATAGTACATAGCGCTACAGGGTCCAGAACCTCCACATCACACACAGCAAGCATCCACCATAGCATGTACCCGGGGGCTTCCAGCACATAGTACATAGCACTACAGGGTCCAGAACCTCCACATCACACACAGCAAGCAGCCACCATAGCATGTGCCCGGGGGCTTCCAGCACATAGCGCTACAGGGTCCAGAACCTCCACATCACACACAGCAAGCATCCACCATAGCATGTGCCTGGGGGCTTCCAGCACATAGTACATAGCGCTACAGGGTCTAGAACCTCCACATCACACACAGCAGGCAGCCACCATAGCATGTGCTCGGGGGCTTCCAGCACATAGTACATAGCGCTACAGGGTCAAGATTCTCCACATCACACACAGCAAGCAGCCACCATAGCATGTACCCGGGGGCTTCCAGCACCTAGTACATAGCGCTACAGGATCCAGAACCTCCACACCACACACAGCAAGCAGCCACCATAGCATGTTCCCGGGGGCTTCCAGCACATAGTGCTACAGGGTCCAGATCCTCCACATCACACACAGTAAGCATCCACCATAGCATGTACCAGGGGGCTTCCAGCACATAGTACATAGCGCTACGTGGTCCAGAACCTCCACATCACACACAGCAAGCAGCCACCATAGCATGTGCTCGGGGGCTTCCAGCACATAGTACATAGCGCTACAGGGTCCAGAACCTTCACATCACACACAGCAGGCAGCCACCATAGCATGTGCCCGGGGGCTTCCAGCACATAGTACATAGCGCTACAGGGTCCAGATCCTTCACATCACACACAGCAAGCAGCCACCATAGCATGTACCCGGGGCTTCCAGCACATAGTACATAGCGCTACGTGGTCCAGAACCTCCACATCACACACAGCAAGCAGCCACCATAGCATGTACCCGGGGGCTTCCAGCACATAGTACACAGCGCTACAGGGTCCAGAACCTTCACATCACACACAGCAAGCAGCCATCATAGCATATACCCGGGGGCTTCCAGCACATAGTACATAGCGCTACAGGGTCCAGAACCTCCACATCACACACAGCAAGCAGCCACCATAGCATGTTCCCGGGGGCTTTCAGCACATAGTACATAGCGCTACGGGGTCCAGAACCTCCACATCACACACAGCAAGCAGCCACCATAGCATGTACCCGGGGGCTTCCAGCACATCGTACATAGCGAAACAGGGTCCAGAACCTCCACATCACACACAGCAGGCAGCCACCATAGCATGTACCCGGGGGCTTCCAGCACATAGTACATAGCGCTACAGGGTCCAGATCCTTCACATCACACACAGCAAGCAGCCACCATAGCATGTACCCGGGGGCTCCCAGCACATAGTACATAGCGCTACAGGGTCCAGAACCTCCACACCACACACAGCAAGCAGCAACCATAGCATGTACCCGGGGCTTCCAGCACATAGTACATAGCACTACGTGGTCCAGAACCTCCACATCACACACAGCAAGCAGCCACCATAGCATGTGCCCAGGGCTTCCAGCACATAGTACATAGCGCTACAGGGTCCAGAACCTTCACATCACACACAGCAAGCAGCCATCATAGCATATACCCGGGGGCTTCCAGCACATAGTACATAGCGCTACAGGGTCCAGAACCTCCACATCACACACAGCAAGCAGCCACCATAGCATGTTCCCGGGGGCTTCCAGCACATAGTACATAGCGCTACAGGGTCCAGAACCTCCACATCACTCACAGCAAGCAGCCACCATAGCATGTTCCCGGGGGCTTCCAGCACATAGTACATAGCGCTACAGGGTCCAGATCCTCCACATCACACACAGCAAGCATCCACCATAGCATGTACCAGGGGGCTTCCAGCACATAGTACCTAGCGCTACGTGGTCCAGAACCTCCACATCACACACAGCAAGCAGCAACCATAGCATGTTCCCGGGGGCTTCCAGCACATAGTACATAGCGCTATAGGGTCCAGAACCTCCACATCACACACAGCAAGCAGCCACCATAGCATGTACCCGGGGCTTCCAGCACATAGTACATAGCGCTACGTGGTCCAGAACCTCCACATCACACACAGCAAGCAGCCACCATACCATGTACCCGGGGGCTTCCAGCACATAGTACATAGCGCTACAGGGTCCAGAACCTCCACATCACACACAGCACGCAGCCATCATAGCATATACCCGGGGGCTTCCAGCACATAGTACATAGCAGTACAGGGTCCAGATCCTCCACATCACACACAGCAAGCAGCCACCATAGCATGTACCCGGGGCTTCCAGCACATAGTACATAGCGCTACGTGGTCCAGAACCTCCACATCACACACAGCAAGCAGCCACCATAGTATGTACCCGGGGGGTTCCAGCACATAGTACATAGCGCTACAGGGTCCAGAACCTCCACATCACACACAGCAAGCAGCCACCATAGCATGTACCCGGGGGCTTCCAGCACATAGTACATAGCGCTACAGGGTCCAGAACCTCCACATCACACACAGCAAGCAGCCACCATAGCATGTACCTGGGGCTTCCAGCACATAGTACATAGTGCTACAGGGTCCAGAACCTCCACATCACACATAGCAAGCAGCCACCATAGCATGTACCCGGGGGCTTCCAGCACATAGTACATAGCGCTACAGGGTCCAGAACCACCTTCACATCACACATAGCAAGCAGCCACCATAGCATGTACCCGGGGGCTTCCAGCACATAGTACATAGTGCTATAGGGTCCAGAACCTCCACATCACACATAGCAAGCAGCCACCATAGCATGTACCCGGGGGCTTCCAGCACGTAGTACATAGCGCTACAGGGTCCAGAACCTCCACATCACACATAGCAAGCAGCCACCATAGCATGTACCTGGGGCTTCCAGCACATAGTACATAGCGCTACAGGGTCCAGAACCTCCACATCACACACAGCAAGCAGCCACCATAGCATGTACCCGGGGCTTCCAGCACATAGTACATAGCGCTATAGGGTCCAGAACCTCCACATCACACACAGCAAGCAGCCACCATAGCATGTGCCCGGGGGCTTCCAGCACACAGTACATAGCGCTACAGGGTCCAGAACCTTCACATCACACACAGCAAGCAGCCACCATAGCATGTGCCTGGGGGCTTCCAGCACATAGTACATAGCGCTACAGGGTCCAGAACCTCCACATCACACACAGCAGGCATCCACCATAGCATGTGCCCGGGGGCTTCCAGCACATAGTACATAGCGCTACAGGGTCCAGAACCTCCACATCACACACCGCAAGCAGCCACCATAGCATGTGCCCGGGGGCTTCCAGCACATAGTACATAGCGCTACAGGGTCCAGAACCTCCACATCACACACAGCAAGCAGCCACCATAGCATGTGCCCGGGGGCTTCCAGCACATAGTACATAGCGCTACAGGGTCCAGATCCTCCACATCACACACAGCAAGCAGCCACTATAGCATGTACCCGGGGGCTTCCAGCACATAGTACATAGCGCTACAGGGTCCAGAACCTCCACATCACACACAACAAGCAGCCACCATAGCATGTATCCGGGGGCTTCCAGCACATAGTACATAGCGCTATAGGGTCCAGAACCTCCACATCACACACAGCAAGCAGCCACCATAGCATGTGCCCGGGGGCTTCCAGCACATAGTACATAGCGCTACAGGGTCCAGATCCTCCACATCACACACCGCAAGCAGCCACCATAGCATGTACCCGGGGGTTTCCAGCACATAGTACATAGTGCTACAGGGTCCAGAACCTCCACATCACACACAGCAAGCAGCCACCATAGCATGTACCCGGAGGATTCCAGCACATAGTACATAGCGCAACAGGGTCCAGAACCTCCACATCACACACAGCAAGCATCCACCATAGCATGTACCCGGGGGCTTCCAGCACATAGTACATAGCGCTACGGGGTCGAGAACCTTCACACCACACACAGCAAGCAGCAACCATAGCATGTTCCCGGGGGCTTCCAGCACATAGCGCTACAGGGTCCAGAACCTCCACATCACACACAGCAAGCAGCCACCATAGCATGTGCCCGGGGGCTTCCAGCACATAGTACATAGCGCTACAGGGTCCAGAACCTCCACATCACACACAGCAAGCAGCCACCATAGCATGTGCCCGGGGGCTTCCAGCACATAGTACATAGCGCTACAGGGTCCAGATCCTCCACATCACACACAGCAAGCAGCCACTATAGCATGTACCCGGGGGCTTCCAGCACATAGTACATAGCGCTACAGGGTCCAGAGCCACCTTCACATCACACATAGCAAGCAGCCACCATAGCATGTACCCGGGGGCTTCCAGCACATAGCACATAGCGCTACAGGGTCCAGAACCTCCACATCACACACAGCAAGCAGCCACCATAGCATGTGCCCGGGGGCTTCCAGCACATAGTACATAGCGCTACAGGGTCCAGAACCTCCACATCACACACAGCAAGCAGCCACCATAGCATGTGCCCGGGGGCTTCCAGCACATAGTACATAGCGCTACAGGGTCCAGATCCTCCACATCACACACAGCAAGCAGCCACTATAGCATGTACCCGGGGGCTTCCAGCACATAGTACATAGCGCTACAGGGTCCAGAGCCACCTTCACATCACACATAGCAAGCAGCCACCATAGCATGTACCCGGGGGCTTCCAGCACATAGTACATAGTGCTACAGGGTCCAGAACCTCCACATCACACACAGAAAGCAGCCACCATAGCATGTACCCGGGGGCTTCCAGCACATAGTGCTACAGGGTCCAGAACCTCCACATCACACTTAGAAAGCAGCCACCATAGCATGTACCCGGGGGCTTCCAGCACATAGTACATAGCCCTACAGGGTCCAGAACCACCTTCACATCACACATAGCAAGCAGCCACCATAGCATGTACCCGGGGGCTTCCAACACATAGTACATAGCGCTACAGGGTCCAGAACCTCCACATCACACACAGCAAGCAGCCACCATAGCATGTACCAGGGAAAGACTGGGGCGCTGAGGCAGACAGGTGACTGGAGCAGTAAGACAGACAGGCAGACGGGTGACCGGAGCAGTTAGACAGACAGGCAGAGTGGAGCAGTGAGAGAGACAGGCAGACGGGTGACCGGAGCAGTGAGAGAGACAGGCAGACGGGTGACCGGAGCAGTGAGACAGACAGGCAGACGGGTGACCGGAGCAGTGAGACAGACAGGCAGACGGGTGACCGGAGCAGTGAGACAGACAGGCAGACGGGTGACCGAAGCAGTGAGACAGACAGACGGGTGACTGGAGCAGTGAGACAGACGGGTGACCGGAGCAGTGAGACAGACAGGTGACCGGAGCAGTGAGACAGACGGGTGACCTGAGCAGTGAGACAGACGGGTGACCGGAGCAGTGAGACAGACGGGTGACCGGAGCAGTGAGACAGACGGGTGACCGGAGCAGTGAGACAGACAGGCAGACGGGTGACCGGAGCAGTGAGACAGACCGGCAGACGGGTGACCGGAGCAGTGAGACAGACAGGCAGACGGGTGCCTGGAGCAGTGAGACAGACAGGCAGACGGGTGACTGGAGCAGTGAGACAGACAGGCAGACGGGTGCCTGGAGCAGTGAGACAGACAGGCATACGGGTGCCTGGAGCAGTGAGACAGACAGGCAGACGGGTGACTGGAGCAGTGAGAGAGACAGATGGGTGACTGGAGCAGTGAGACAGACAGGTGACTGGAGCAGTGAGACAGACAGGCAGACGGGTGACTGGAGCAGTGAGACAGACAGGCAGACGGGTGCCTGGAGCAGTGAGACAGACAGGCACACGGGTGACTGGAGCAGTGAGACAGACAGGCAGACGGGTGACTGGAGCAGTGAGACAGACAGGCAGACGGGTGACTGGAGCAGTGAGACAGACAGGCAGACGGGTGATTGGAGCAGTGAGACAGGCAGACGGGTGCCTGGAGCAGTGAGACAGACAGGCAGACGGGTGCCTGGAGCAGTGAGACAGACAGGCAGACGGGTGCCTGGAGCAGTGAGACAGACAGGCAGACGGGTGACTGGAGCAGTGAGACAGACAGGCAGACGGGTGCCTGGAGCAGTGAGACAGACAGGCATACGGGTGCCTGGAGCAGTGAGACAGACAGGCAGACGGGTGACTGGAGCAGTGAGACAGACAGGCAGACGGGTGACTGGAGCAGTAAGACAGACAGGCAGACGGGTGACTGGAGCAGTGAGACAGGCAGACGGGTGACTGGAGCAGTGAGACAGGCAGACGGGTGACTGGAGCAGTGAGACAGGCAGACGGTTGCCTGGAGCAGTAAGACAGGCAGATGGGTGACTGGAGCAGTGAGACAGGCAGATGGGTGACCAGAGCAGTGAGACAGGCAGACGGGTGACTGGAGCAGTGAGACAGACAGGCAGACGGGTGACTGGAGCAGTGAGACAGACAGGCAGACGGGTGACTGGAGCAGTGAGACAGACAGGCAGACGGGTGACTGGAGCAGTGAGACAGGCAGACGGGTGACTGGAGCAGTGAGACAGGCAGACGGGTGACTGGAGCAGTGAGACAGGCAGACGGTTGCCTGGAGCAGTAAGACAGGCAGATGGGTGACTGGAGCAGTGAGACAGGCAGATGGGTGACCGGAGCAGTGAGACAGGCAGACGGGTGCCTGGAGCAGTGAGACAGGCAGATGGGTGCCTGGAGCAGTGAGACAGGCAGATGGGTGACTGGAGCAGTGAGACAGACACATGGCCAGTGGAATGTCACATGGGGAAGGGTGGACATCACATGCCATTTACTTACATGGTCAAAGAAGGGTCGGATGCGGATGGCTGTGTGGATGAGGAGAGAGCGAATGTCTGTGTCCTCCATATGGGGGAGCAGGAGTGAGAGACTGGACATTGCTTCCTGGGTCACAATATGATCCGGGTCCTCTCGGTCATCCATGGCGTTGATCATAGAGGTAAGGAGCTGGGATCCGTTCTTGTGCACCTGTAATGTCATAAATACATGATGAAGGAGAAACTCCGATTACCCACAAGGGTGAGCACCAGTGGGGGGGCCCTGACCTTATCGGGGTATCCGGATGCAATGTTCCCCAGGCCACGGATGGCTAACATGCGTACGATCACGCTGCTGTCCTTCAGCCGGCTGGTCATGTTGTCCATCAATGGTTCCAGGAAGATGAGGTCACTCAGGTCACTGCTCTGCAGGAGCTGGACAGAGAGAAGGACGCAGTCACCACAGAATGGGTACATGAGCTGGAGCCAATGGTGACATCACCACATTGCCAGCTATCAGTCCATTGGCTCTTCACAATCACATGGCCTCAGAGTAATAGAGACTCCCGCCCACATACACGCTATTACCTGCCGTACTGCTCCGATGCTGGAAGATGGGGCCTGATTCAGATTCAATCACTCAGCTGCGAATTCACAGCCCGACCGATTATCAAACCCGCAGTGTGCATGCGCTCACCGCCAGCGATGGCACTGGGGGCGGCACGCTGGCCGATTCAGGGAGTGCCCCAGAAAACGCGGGCGATGCCCGGCCATTAGAAGGGAGGGCCACTGTTAGTCCCATGATGTGTGCATGTACGAGCCATGTTAGTCCCCTGTTGCCCATATGTGTGTGTGTAAGAGCCGTGTTAGTCCCCTGTTGCCCGTATGTGTGCGTGTAAGAGCCGTGTTAGTCTTGTGTTGCCTGTATGTGTGTGTGTAAGAGCCGTGTTAGTCCCCTGTTGCACGTATGTGTGCGTGTAAAAGCCGAGTTAGTCCACTGTTGCCCTTATGTGTGCGTGTTAGAGCCGTGTTAGTCCCGTTGCCCGTATGTGTGCATGTAAGAGCCGTGTTAGTCCCCTGTTGCCCGTTTGTGTGAGTGTAAGAGCCGTGTTAGTCTCCTGTTGCCGAGCCGTGTTAGTCCCATGATGTGATAACCTGTGTTAATCCCCTGTTGTCCATATGTGCGCATGTAAGAGCCGTGTTAGTCCCCTGTTGCCTGTATGTGTGCATGTAAGATTCGTGTTAGTCCCATGATAACCTGTGTTAATCCCCTGTTGTCCATATGTATGCGTGTAAGAGCTGTGTTATTCCCATGTTGCTCTTATGTATGCTTGTAAGAGCCGTGTTAATCCCCTTGTCACGGACCCATACACCCCTGTTGCTCTTATGTATGCATGTAAGAACCGTGTTAGTCCCCTGTTGCCCATATGTGTGTGTGTAAGAGCCGTGTTAGTCCACTGTTGCTTGTATGTGTGCATGTAAGAGCCATGTTAGTCTTGTGTTGCCCATATATGTGTAAGAGCCGTGTTAGTCCCCTGTTGCCCGTATATGTGCGTGTAAGAGCTATGTTAGTCCCCTGTTGCCCGTATGTGTGCGTGTAAGAGCCGTGTTAGTCCCCTGTTGCCCGTATGTGTGCGTGTAAGAGCTGTGTTAGTCCCCTGTTGCCCGTATGTGTGCGTGTAAGAGCCGTGTTAGTCCCCTGTTGCCCGTATGTGTGCGTGTAAGAGCCGTGTTAGTCCCCTGTTGCCCCTATGTGTGCGTGTAAGAGCCGTGTTAGTCCCCTGTTTCCCATATGTGTGTATGTAAGAGCCGTGTTAGTCCCCTGTTGTCCGTATGTATGCGTTTAAGAGCAGTGTTAGTCCCTTGTTGTCCGTATGTATGCGTGTAAGAGCCGTGTTAGTCCCGTTGCACGTATATGTGCGTGTAAGAGCCGTGATAGTCCCCTGTTGCCCGTGTGTGTGCGTGTAAGAGCCGTGTCAGTCCACTGTTGCCCATGTGTGTGCGTGTAAGAGCCGTGTCAGTCCCCTGTTGCCCCTATGTGTGCATGTAAGAGCCGTGTTAGTCCCCTGTTGCCAATATATGTGCGTGTAAGAGCTGTGTTAGTCCCCTGTTTCCCGTATGTGTGCATGTTAGAGCCGGTTTAGTCCCCTGTTGCACTTATGTGTGAGTCTAAGAGCCGTGTTAGTCCCCTGTTGCCTGTATGTGTGCATGTAAGATTCGTGTTAGTCCCCTGTTGCCCGTTTGTGTGAGTGTAAGAGCCGTGTTAGTCTCCTGTTGCCGTATGTGTGTGTGTGTGTAAGAGCCGTGTTAGTCCCCTGTTGCCCCTATGTGTGCGTGTAAGAGCCGTGTTAGTCCCCTGTTGCCAATATATGTGCGTGTAAGAGCTGTGTTAGTCCCCTGTTTCCTGCATGTGTGTAAGAGCCGTGTTAGTCCCATTGTCGGTATGTGTGTGTGTAAGACCCGTGTTAGTCCCCTGTTGTCCGTAGGTATGCGTGTAAAAGCCGTGTTAGTCCCCTGTTGCCCGTATGTGTGTGTGTAAGAGCCGTGTCAGTCCCCTGTTGCCCATATGTGTGAGTGTAAGAGCCGTGTTAGTCCCCTGTTGCCCCTACGTGTGCGTGTAAGAGCCGTGTTAGTCCCCTGTTGACCCTATGTGTGCGTGTAAGAGCCGTGTTAGTCCCCTGTTGCCAATATATGTGTGTGTAAGAGCTGTGTTAGTCCCCTGTTTCCCGTATGTGTGTTTTTAAGAGCCGTGTTAGTCCCGTTGTCGGTATGTGTGTGTGTAAGACCCGTGTTAGTCCCCTGTTGTCCGTAGATATGCGTATAAGAGCCGTGTTAGTCCCCTGTTGCCCGTATGTGTGTGTGTAAGAGCCGTGTTAGTCCCCTGTTTCCCATATGTGTGTGTGTAAGAGCCGTGTTAGTCCCCTGTTGTCCGCATGTATGAGTTTAAGAGCTGTGTTAGTCCCTTGTTGTCCGTATGTATGCGTGTAAGAGCCGTGTTAGTCCCGTGTTGCCCGTATATGTGCGTGTAAGAGCCGTGTTAGTCCCCTGTTGCCCGTGTGTGTGCGTGTAAGAGCCGTGTCAGTCCCCTGTTTCCCATGTGTGTGCGTGTAAGAGCTGTGTCAGTCCCCTGTTGCCCCTATGTGTGCGTGTAAGAGCCGTGTTAGTCCCCTGTTGCCCCTATGTGTGCATGTAAGAGCCGTGTTAGTCCCCTGTTGCCAATATATGTGCGTGTAAGAGCTGTGTTAGTCCCCTGTTTCCCGTATGTGTGCGTGTTAGAGCCGGTTTAGTCCCCTGTTGCCCATTTGTGTGAGTCTAAGAGCCGTGTTAGTCCCCTGTTGCCTGTATGTGTGCGTGTAAGAGCCGTGTTAGTCCCCTGTTGCCCGTATGTGTGTGTGTAAGAGCCGTGTCAGTCCCCTGTTGCCCATATGTGTGCGTGTAAGAGCCGTGTCAGTCCCCTGTTGCCCATATGTGTGCGTGTAAGAACCGTGTCAGTCCCCTGCTGCACCTACGTGTGCGTGTAAGAGCCGTGTTAGTCCCCTGTTGCCCCTATGTGTGCGTGTAAGAGCCGTGTTGGTCCCCTGTTGCCAATATATGTGTGTGTAAGAGCTGTGTTAGTCCCCTGTTTCCCGTATGTGTGTGTTTAAGAGCCGTGTTAGTCCCTTTGTCGGTATGTGTGTGTGTAAGACCCGTGTTAGTCCCCTGTTGTCCGTAGATATGCGTGTAAGAGCCGTGTTAGTCCCCTGTTGCCCGTATGTGTGTGTGTGTAAGAGCCGTGTTAGCCCCCTGTTGCCCGTATGTGTGCGTGTAAGAGCCGTGTTAGTCCCCTGTTGCCCGTGTGTGTGCGTGTAAGAGCCGTGTTAGTCCCCTGATGCCCGTACGTGTGCATGTAAGAGCTGTGTTAGTCCCCTGATGCCCGTACGTGTGCGTGTAAGAGCCGTGTTAGTCCCCTGTTGCCCGTATGTGTTTTTGCGTGTCAGAGCCGTGTTAGTCCCCTGTTGCCCGTATGTGTGCGTGTAAGAGCCGTGTTAGTCCCCTGTTGTCCGTATGTGTGCGTGTAAGAGCCGTGTTAGTCCCCTGATGCCCGTATGTGTGCGTGTAAGAGCCGCGTTAGTCCCCTGATGCCCGTATGTGTGCGTGTAAGAGCCGCGTTAGTCCCCTGTTGCCCGTATGTGTGCGTGTAAGAGCCGCGTTAGTCCCCTGTTGCCCGTATGTGTGCGTGTAAGAGCCGCGTTAGTCCCCTGTTGCCCGTATTTGTGCGTGTAAGAGCCGTGTTAGTCCCCTGTTGCCCGTATGTGTGCGTGTAAGAGCCGTGTTAGTCCCCTGTTGCCCGTATGTGTGCGTGCAAGAGCCGTGTTAGTCCCCTGTTGCCCGTATGTGTGCGTGTAAGAGCCGTGTTAGTCCCCTGTTGCCCCTATGTGTGCGTGTAAGAGCCGTGTTAGTCCCCTGTTGCCAATATATGTGCGTGTAAGAGCTGTGTTAGTCCCCTGTTTCCTGCATGTGTGTAAGAGCCGTGTTAGTCCCATTGTCGGTATGTGTGTGTGTAAGACCCGTGTTAGTCCCCTGTTGTCCGTAGGTATGCGTGTAAGAGCCGTGTTATTCCCCTGTTGCCCGTATGTGTGTGTGTAAGAGCCGTGTCAGTCCCCTGTTGCCCATATGTGTGAGTGTAAGAGCCGTGTTAGTCCCCTGTTGCCCCTACGTGTGCGTGTAAGAGCCGTGTTAGTCCCCTGTTGACCCTATGTGTGCGTGTAAGAGCCGTGTTAGTCCCCTGTTGCCAATATATGTGTGTGTAAGAGCTGTGTTAGTCCCCTGTTTCCCGTATGTGTGTTTTTAAGAGCCGTGTTAGTCCCGTTGTCGGTATGTGTGTGTGTAAGACCCGTGTTAGTCCCCTGTTGTCCGTAGATATGCGTGTAAGAGCCGTGTTAGTCCCCTGTTGCCCGTATGTGTGTGTGTAAGAGCCGTGTTAGTCCCCTGTTGCCCCTATGTGTGTGTGTAAGAGCCGTGTTAGTCCCCTGTTGCCCGTATGTGTGAGTGTAAGAGCCGTGTTAGTCCCCTGTTGCCTGTATGTGTGAGTGTAAGAGCCGTGTTAGTCCCCTGTTGCCCGTATGTGTGAGTGTAAGAGCCGTGTTAGTCCCCTGTTGCCAATATATGTGTGTGTAAGAGCTGTGTTAGTCCCCTGTTTCCCGTATGTGTGTTTTTAAGAGCCGTGTTAGTCCCGTTGTCGGTATGTGTGTGTGTAAGACCCGTGTTAGTCCCCTGTTGTCCGTAGATATGCGTGTAAGAGCCGTGTTAGTCCCCTGTTGCCCGTATGTGTGTGTGTAAGAGCCGTGTTAGTCCCCTGTTGCCCCTATGTGTGTGTGTAAGAGCCGTGTTAGTCCCCTGTTGCCCGTATGTGTGAGTGTAAGAGCCGTGTTAGTCCCCTGTTGCCTGTATGTGTGCGTGTAAGAGCCATGTTAGTCCCCTGTTGCCCGTATGTGTGCGTGTAAGAGCCGTGTTAGTCCCCTGTTGCCCGTATGTGTGCGTGTAAGAGCCGTGTTAGTCCCCTGTTGCCCGTGTGTGTGTTTAAGAGCCGTGTTAGTCCCCTGTTGCCCGTATGTGTGCGTGTAAGAGCCGTGTTAGTCCCCTGTTGCCCGTATGTGTGCGTGCAAGAGCCGTGTTAGTCCCCTGTTGCCCGTATGTGTGCGTGTAAGAGCCGTGTTAGTCCCCTGTTGCCCGTATGTGTGCGTGTAAGAGCCATGTTAGTCCCCTGTTGCTCGTATGTGTGCGTGTAAGAGCCGTGTTAGTCCCCTGTTGCCCGTATGTGTGCGTGTAAGAGCCGTGTTAGTCCCCTATTGCCCGTATGTGTGCGTGTAAGAGCCGTGTTAGTCCCCTGTTGCCCGTATGTGTGCGTGTAAGAGCCGTGTTAGTCCCCTGTTGCCCGTATGTGTGCGTGTAAGAGCCGTGTTAGTCCCATGTTGCCCGTATGTGTGCGTGTAAGAGCCGTGTTAGTCCCCTGTTGTCCGTATGTGTGTAAGAGCCGTGTTAGTCCCCTGTTGCCCGTATGTGTGCGTGTAAGAGCCGTGTTAGTCCCCTGTTGCCCGTATGACACGCAGAGGTGTGGGATAACACATGGCTTCAGGCCGGCACACAGCTCTGTCCTGTATGACAGACGAGGCGTCCTGCCAGTCCTGCTCACTCCTGCACCAGATCGCTGCCTCAGCTACTCGTGTTACAGGACGCAGTAGTGGCCGGGGCCCAGGGAGAGCCGCTTAGCAGGAGATGATGGCTTTTTCCATGAGCCGGGAAGTGCTGCCAGGGCCCCATTCACCGCTGATGCAACATATTTGTTGTGCTCAAACTTCCAGACTATAGAGTATAGTGAGCGGCCTGTATATGGCCTGGTGCTCAGTCCTGCTGTATAATGCTACACTGCGGCCTGATGCCAGTAACCCCTAGTAACACAAGTCCCGAGAGCAGCGTGACAGCGCCGTAATGTGCCCGTTACAAAACCAGCTGTAGATGAACGGTGGTCAGAGAAAGTGCAGCCTCCATATAGCGTCTGCACACAGCAATGTCTGTTACCACTCAGCGGACCCACAACACGCCAAGCGCACGCTCACTGATGTCACCGTGACATCATACAGTGCATCCCGCAGTCACTTCCTAGGTCACTAAGTGTGGGGATGTTACCTGTGTAGGTGTCAGTAAGGTTACAGGGCTATGCTGGGTGTGGGGATGTTACCTATGTAGAGGTGTCAGTAAGGTTACAGGGCTATGCTGGGTGTGGGGATGTTACCTGTGTAGGTGTCAGTAAGGTTACAGGGCTATGCTGGGTGTGGGGATGTTACCTGTGTAGGTGTCAGTAAGGTTACAGGGCTATGCTGGGTGCGGGGATGTTACCTATGTAGAGGTGTCAGTAAGGTTACAGGGCTATGCTGGGTGTGGGGATGTTACCTGTGTAGGTGTCAGTAAGGTTACAGGACTATGCTGGGTGCGGGGATGTTACCTGTGTAGAGGTGTCAGTAAGGTTACAGGACTATGCTGGGTGTGGGGAAGTTACCTGTGTAGAGGTGTCAGTAAGGTTACAGGGCTATGCTGGGTGTGGGGATGTTACCTGTGTAGGTGTCAGTAAGGTTCCAGGGCTATGCTGGGTGTGGGGATGTTACCTGTGTAGAGGTGTCAGTAAGGTTACAGGACTATGCTGGGTGTGGGGATGTTACCTGTGTAGGTGTCAGTAAGGTTACAGGGCTATGCTGGGTGTGGGGATGTTACCTGTGTAGGTGTCAGTAAGGTTACAGGGCTATGCTGGGTGTGGGGATGTTACCTGTGTAGGTGTCAGTAAGGTTACAGGGCTATGCTGGGTGCGGGGATGTTACCTGTGTAGGTGTCAGTAAGGTTACAGGACTATGCTGGGTGTGGGGATGTTACCTGTGTAGGTGTCAGTAAGGTTACAGGGCTATGCTGGGTGCGGGGATGTTACCTGTGTAGGTGTCAGTAAGGTTACAGGGCTATGCTGGGTGTGGGGATGTTACCTGTGTAGGTGTCAGTAAGGTTACAGGACTATGCTGGGTGTGGGGATGTTACCTGTGTAGGTGTCAGTAAGGTTACAGGGCTATGCTGGGTGTGGGGATGTTACCTGTGTAGGTGTCAGTAAGGTTACAGGGCTATGCTGGGTGTGGGGATGTCACCTGTGTAGGTGTCAGTAAGGTTACAGGGCTATGCTGGGTGTGGGGATGTCACCTGTGTAGGTGTCAGTAAGGTTACAGGGCTATGCTGGGTGTGGGGATGTTACCTGTGTAGGTGTCAGTAAGGTTACAGGGCTATGCTGGGTGCGGGGATGTTACCTGTGTAGAGGTGTCAGTAAGGTTACAGGGCTATGCTGGGTGTGGGGATGTTACCTGTGTGTAGGTGTCAGTAAGGTTACAGGACTATGCTGGGTGCGGGGATGTTACCTGTGTAGAGGTGTCAGTAAGGTTACAGGACTATGCTGGGTGCGGGGATGTTCCCTGTGTAGGTGTCAGTAAGGTTACAGGGCTATGCTGGGTGTGGGGATGTTACATGTGTAGAGGTGTCACTAAGGTTACAGGGCTATGCTGGGTGTTACCTGTGTAGGTGTCAGTAAGGTTACAGGGCTATGCTGGGTGTTACCTGTGTAGGTGTCAGTAAGGTTACAGGGCTATGCTGAGTGTGGGGATGTTACCTGTGTAGGTGTCAGTAAGGTTACAGGGCTATGCTGGGTGCGGGGATGTTACCTGTGTAGGTGTCAGTAAGGTTACAGGACTATGCTGGGTGCGGGGATGTTACCTGTGTAGAGGTGTCAGTAAGGTTACAGGACTATGCTGGGTGCGGGGATGTTACCTGTGTAGAGGTATCAGTAAGGTTACAGGACTATGCTGGGTGTGGGGATGTTACCTGTGTAGGTGTCAGTAAGGTTACAGGGCTATGCTGGGTGTGGGGATGTCACCTGTGTAGGTGTCAGTAAGGTTACAGGGCTATGCTGGGTGCGGGGATGTTCCCTGTGTAGGTGTCAGTAAGGTTACAGGGCTATGCTGGGTGCGGGGATGTTACCTGTGTAGGTGTCAGTAAGGTTACAGGACTATGCTGGGTGTGGGGATGTTACATGTGTAGAGGTGTCACTAAGGTTACAGGGCTATGCTGGGTGTGGGGATGTTACCTGTGTAGGTGTCAGTAAGGTTACAGGACTATGCTGGGTGCGGGGATGTTACCTGTGTAGAGGTGTCAGTAAGGTTACAGGACTATGCTGGGTGTGGGGAAGTTACCTGTGTAGAGGTGTCAGTAAGGTTACAGGGCTATGCTGGGTGTGGGGATGTTACCTGTGTAGGTGTCAGTAAGGTTCCAGGGCTATGCTGGGTGTGGGGATGTTACCTGTGTAGAGGTGTCAGTAAGGTTACAGGGCTATGCTGGGTGCGGGGATGTTACCTGTGTAGGTGTCAGTAAGGTTACAGGGCTATGCTGGGTGCGGGGATGTTCCCTGTGTAGGTGTCAGTAAGGTTACAGGGCTATGCTGGGTGTGGGGATGTTACATGTGTAGAGGTGTCACTAAGGCTACAGGGCTATGCTGGGTGTTACCTGTGTAGGTGTCAGTAAGGTTACAGGGCTATGCTGGGTGTTACCTGTGTAGGTGTCAGTAAGGTTACAGGGCTATGCTGGGTGCGGGGATGTTACCTGTGTAGGTGTCAGTAAGGTTACAGGGCTATGCTGGGTGTGGGGATGTTACCTGTGTAGGTGTCAGTAAGGTTACAGTGCTATGCTGGGTGCGGGGATGTTACCTGTGTAGGTGTCAGTAAGGTTACAGGACTATGCTGGGTGCGGGGATGTTACCTGTGTAGGTGTCAGTAAGGTTACAGGGCTATGCTGGGTGTGGGGATGTTACCTGTGTAGGTGTCAGTAAGGTTACATGGCTATGCTGGGTGTGGGGATGTTACCTGTGTAGAGGTGTCAGTAAGGTTACAGGGCTATGCTGGGTGCGGGGATGTTACCTGTGTAGGTGTCAGTAAGGTTACAGGGCTATGCTGGGTGCGGGGATGTTACCTGTGTAGAGGTGTCAGTAAGGTTACAGGGCTATGCTGGGTGTGGGGATGTCACCTGTGTAGGTGTCAGTAAGGTTACAGGGCTATGCTGGGTGCGGGGATGTTCCCTGTGTAGGTGTCAGTAAGGTTACAGGGCTATGCTGGGTGCGGGGATGTTACCTGTGTAGGTGTCAGTAAGGTTACAGGACTATGCTGGGTGTGGGGATGTTACATGTGTAGAGGTGTCAGTAAGGTTACAGGACTATGCTGGGTGTGGGGATGTTACCTGTGTAGGTGTCAGTAAGGTTACAGGACTATGCTGGGTGCGGGGATGTTACCTGTGTAGGTGTCAGTAAGGTTACAGGGCTATGCTGGGTGTGGGGATGTTACCTGTGTAGGTGTCACTAAGGTTACAGGGCTATGCTGGGTGTGGGGATGTTACCTGTGTAGGTGTCAGTAAGGTTACAGGACTATGCTGGGTGCGGGGATGTTACCTGTGTAGAGGTGTCAGTAAGGTTACAGGACTATGCTGGGTGTGGGGAAGTTACCTGTGTAGAGGTGTCAGTAAGGTTACAGGGCTATGCTGGGTGTGGGGATGTTACCTGTGTAGGTGTCAGTAAGGTTCCAGGGCTATGCTGGGTGTGGGGATGTTACCTGTGTAGAGGTGTCAGTAAGGTTACAGGGCTATGCTGGGTGCGGGGATGTTACCTGTGTAGGTGTCAGTAAGGTTACAGGACTATGCTGGGTGTGGGGATGTTACCTGTGTAGGTGTCAGTAAGGTTACAGGGCTATGCTGGGTGTGGGGATGTTACCTGTGTAGGTGTCAGTAAGGTTACAGGGCTATGCTGGGTGCGGGGATGTTACCTGTGTAGGTGTCAGTAAGGTTACAGGGCTATGCTGGGTGCGGGGATGTTCCCTGTGTAGGTGTCAGTAAGGTTACAGGGCTATGCTGGGTGTGGGGATGTTACATGTGTAGAGGTGTCACTAAGGTTACAGGGCTATGCTGGGTGTTACCTGTGTAGGTGTCAGTAAGGTTACAGGGCTATGCTGGGTGTTACCTGTGTAGGTGTCAGTAAGGTTACAGGGCTATGCTGAGTGTGGGGATGTTACCTGTGTAGGTGTCAGTAAGGTTACAGGACTATGCTGGGTGTGGGGATGTTACCTGTGTAGGTGTCAGTAAGGTTACAGGGCTATGCTGGGTGTTACCTGTGTAGGTGTCAGTAAGGTTACAGGGCTATGCTGGGTGTTACCTGTGTAGGTGTCAGTAAGGTTACAGGGCTATGCTGAGTGTGGGGATGTTACCTGTGTAGGTGTCAGTAAGGTTACAGGACTATGCTGGGTGCGGGGATGTTACCTGTGTAGAGGTATCAGTAAGGTTACAGGGCTATGCTGGGTGCGGGGATGTTACCTGTGTAGGTGTCAGTAAGGTTACAGGGCTATGCTGGGTGCGGGGATGTTACCTGTGTAGGTGTCAGTAAGGTTACAGGGCTATGCTGGGTGTGGGGATGTTACCTGTGTAGGTGTCAGTAAGGTTACAGGGCTATGCTGGGTGTGGGGAAGTTACCTGTGTAGGTGTCAGTAAGGTTACAGGACTATGCTGGGTGCGGGGATGTTACCTGTGTAGAGGTATCAGTAAGGTTACAGGGCTATGCTGGGTGCGGGGATGTTACCTGTGTAGGTGTCAGTAAGGTTACAGGGCTATGCTGGGTGCGGGGATGTTACCTGTGTAGGTGTCAGTAAGGTTACAGGGCTATGCTGGGTGCGGGGATGTTACCTGTGTAGGTGTCAGTAAGGTTACAGGGCTATGCTGGGTGCGAGGATGTTACCTGTGTAGGTGTCAGTAAGGTTACAGGGCTATGCTGGGTGTGGGGATGTTACCTGTGTAGAGGTATCAGTAAGGTTACAGGGCTATGCTGGGTGTGGGGATGTTACCTGTGTAGGTGTCAGTAAGGTTACAGGGCTATGCTGGGTGCGGGGATGTTACCTGTGTAGGTGTCAGTAAGGTTACAGGACTATGCTGGGTGTGGGGATGTTACCTGTGTAGGTGTCAGTAAGGTTACAGGGCTATGCTGGGTGCGAGGATGTTACCTGTGTAGGTGTCAGTAAGGTTACAGGGCTATGCTGGGTGTGGGGATGTTACCTGTGTAGGTGTCAGTAAGGTTACAGGGCTATGCTGGGTGCGGGGATGTTACCTGTGTAGAGGTGTCAGTAAGGTTACAGGGCTATGCTGGGTGCGGGGATGTTACCTGTGTAGGTGTCAGTAAGGTTACAGGACTATGCTGGGTGTGGGGATGTCACCTGTGTAGGTGTCAGTAAGGTTACAGGGCTATGCTGGGTGTGGGGATGTTACCTGTGTAGGTGTCAGTAAGGTTACAGGGCTATGCTGGGTGTGGGGATGTCACCTGTGTAGGTGTCAGTAAGGTTACAGGGCTATGCTGGGTGTGGGGATGTTACCTGTGTAGGTGTCAGTAAGGTTACAGGGCTATGCTGGGTGCGGGGATGTTACCTGTGTAGGTGTCAGTAAGGTTACAGGGCTATGCTGGGTGCGGGGATGTTCCCTGTGTAGGTGTCAGTAAGGTTACAGGGCTATGCTGGGTGTGGGGATGTTACCTGTGTAGGTGTCAGTAAGGTTACAGGGCTATGCTGGGTGTGGGGATGTTACCTGTGTAGGTGTCAGTAAGGTTACAGGGCTATGCTGGGTGTTACCTGTGTAGGTGTCAGTAAGGTTACAGGACTATGCTGGGTGTGGGGAAGTTACCTGTGTAGAGGTGTCAGTAAGGTTACATGGCTATGCTGGGTGTGGGGATGTTACCTGTGTAGGTGTCAGTAAGGTTACAGGACTATGCTGGGTGTGGGGATGTTACCTGTGTAGGTGTCAGTAAGGTTACAGGGCTATGCTGGGTGTGGGGATGTTACCTGTGTGTAGGTGTCAGTAAGGTTACAGGGCTATGCTGGGTGTGGGGATGTTACCTGTGTAGGTGTCAGTAAGGTTACAGGGCTATGCTGAGTGTGGGGATGTTACCTGTGTAGGTGTCAGTAAGGTTACATGACTATGCTGGGGATGTTACCTGTGTAGGTGTCAGTAAGGTTACAGGACTATGCTGGGTGTGGGGATGTTACCTGTGTAGGTGTCAGTAAGGTTACAGGACTATGCTGGGTGTGGGGATGTTACCTGTGTAGGTGTCAGTAAGGTTACAGGGCTATGCTGGGTGTGGGGATGTTACCTGTGTAGGTGTCAGTAAGGTTACAGGGCTATGCTGGGTGTGGGGATGTTACCTGTGTAGGTGTCAGTAAGGTTACAGGGCTATGCTGGGTGTGGGGAAGTTACCTGTGTAGGTGTCAGTAAGGTTACAGGGCTATGCTGGGTGTGGGGATGTTACCTGTGTAGGTGTCAGTAAGGTTACAGGGCTATGCTGGGTGCGGGGAAGTTACCTGTGTAGAGGTGTCAGTAAGGTTACAGGGCTATGCTGGGTGCGGGGATGTTACCTGTGTAGGTGTTAGTAAGGTTACAGGGCTATGCTGGGTGTGGGGATGTTACCTGTGTAGAGGTGTCAGTAAGGTTACAGGGCTATGCTGGGTGTGGGGATGTTACCTGTGTAGGTGTCAGTAAGGTTACAGGGCTATGCTGAGTGTGGGGATGTTACCTGTGTAGGTGTCAGTAAGGTTACATGACTATGCTGGGGATGTTACCTGTGTAGGTGTCAGTAAGGTTACAGGACTATGCTGGGTGTGGGGATGTTACCTGTGTAGGTGTCAGTAAGGTTACAGGACTATGCTGGGTGTGGGGATGTTACCTGTGTAGGTGTCAGTAAGGTTACAGGGCTATGCTGGGTGTGGGGATGTTACCTGTGTAGGTGTCAGTAAGGTTACAGGGCTATGCTGGGTGTGGGGATGTTACCTGTGTAGGTGTCAGTAAGGTTACAGGGCTATGCTGGGTGTGGGGAAGTTACCTGTGTAGGTGTCAGTAAGGTTACAGGGCTATGCTGGGTGTGGGGATGTTACCTGTGTAGGTGTCAGTAAGGTTACAGGGCTATGCTGGGTGTGGGGAAGTTACCTGTGTAGAGGTGTCAGTAAGGTTACAGGGCTATGCTGGGTGCGGGGATGTTACCTGTGTAGGTGTTAGTAAGGTTACAGGGCTATGCTGGGTGTGGGGATGTTACCTGTGTAGAGGTGTCAGTAAGGTTACAGGGCTATGCTGGGTGTGGGGATGTTACCTGTGTAGGTGTCAGTAAGGTTACAGGGCTATGCTGGGTGCGGGGATGTTACCTGTGTAGGTGTAAGTAAGGTTACAGGACTATGCTGGGTGTGGGGATGTTACCTGTGTAGGTGTCAGTAAGGTTACAGGGCTATGCTGGGTGCGGGGATGTTACCTGTGTAGAGGTGTCAGTAAGGTTACAGGACTATGCTGGGTGTGGGGATGTTACCTGTGTAGGTGTCAGTAAGATTACAGGACTATGCTGGGTGTGGGGATGTTACCTGTGTAGGTGTCAGTAAGGTTACAGGGCTATGCTGGGTGTGGGGATGTTACCTGTGTAGGTGTCAGTAAGGTTACAGGGCTATGCTGGGTGCGGGGATGTTACCTGTGTAGAGGTGTCAGTAAGGTTACAGGGCTATGCTGGGTTTGGGGATGTTACCTGTGTAGGTGTCAGTAAGGTTACAGGGCTATGCTGGGTGTGGGGATGTTACCTGTGTAGGTGTCAGTAAGGTTACAGGGCTATGCTGGGTGCGGGGATGTTACCTGTGTAGAGGTGTCAGTAAGGTTACAGGGCTATGCTGGGTTTGGGGATGTTACCTGTGTAGGTGTCAGTAAGGTTACAGGGCTATGCTGGGTGTGGGGATGTTACCTGTGTAGGTGTCAGTAAGGTTACAGGGCTATGCTGGGTGTGGGGATGTTACCTGTGTAGGTGTCAGTAAGGTTACAGGGCTATGCTGGGTGTGGGGATGTTACCTGTGTAGGTGTCAGTAAGGTTACAGGGCTATGCTGGGTGTGGGGGATGTTACCTGTGTAGGTGTCAGTAAGGTTACAGGACTATGCTGGGTGCGGGGATGTTACCTGTGTAGGTGTCAGTAAGGTTACAGGGCTATGCTGGGTGTGGGGATGTTACCTGTGTAGGTGTCAGTAAGGTTACAGGGCTATGCTGGGTGCGGGGATGTTACCTGTGTAGAGGTGTCAGTAAGGTTACAGGGCTATGCTGGGTGTGGGGATGTTACCTGTGTAGGTGTCAGTAAGGTTACAGGGCTATGCTGGGTGTGGGGATGTTACCTGTGTAGAGGTGTCAGTAAGGTTACAGGGCTATGCTGGGTGTGGGGATGTTACCTGTGTAGAGGTGTCAGTAAGGTTACAGGGCTATGCTGGGTGTGGGGATGTTACCTGTGTAGGTGTCAGTAAGGTTACAGGGCTATGCTGGGTGTGGGGATGTTACCTGTGTAGAGGTGTCAGTAAGGTTACAGGGCTATGCTGGGTGTGGGGATGTTACCTGTGTAGAGGTGTCAGTAAGGTTACAGGGCTATGCTGGGTGCGGGGATGTTACCTGTGTAGGTGTCAGTAAGGTTACAGGACTATGCTGGGTGCGGGGATGTTACCTGTGTAGGTGTCAGTAAGGTTACAGGGCTATGCTGGGTGTGGGGATGTTACCTGTGTAGGTGTCAGTAAGGTTACAGGACTATGCTGGGTGTGGGAATGTTACCTGTGTAGGTGTCAGTAAGGTTACAGGGCTATGCTGGGTGTGGGGATGTTACCTGTGTAGGTGTCAGTAAGGTTACAGGACTATGCTGGGTGTGGGAATGTTACCTGTGTAGGTGTCAGTAAGGTTACAGGACTATGCTGGGTGTGGGGATGTTACCTGTGTAGGTGTCAGTAAGGTTACAGGACTATGCTGGGTGTGGGGATGTTACCTGTGTAGGTGTCAGTAAGGTTACAGGGCTATGCTGGGTGTGGGGATGTTACCTGTGTAGAGGTGTCAGTAAGGTTACAGGGCTATGCTGGGTGCGGGGATGTTACCTGTGTAGGTGTCAGTAAGGTTACAGGACTATGCTGGGTGCGGGGATGTTACCTGTGTAGGTGTCAGTAAGGTTACAGGGCTATGCTGGGTGTGGGGATGTTACCTGTGTAGGTGTCAGTAAGGTTACAGGGCTATGCTGGGTGTGGGGATGTTACCTGTGTAGAGGTGTCAGTAAGGTTACAGGGCTATGCTGGGTGTGGGGATGTTACCTGTGTAGAGGTGTCAGTAAGGTTACAGGGCTATGCTGGGTGCGAGGATGTTACCTGTGTAGGTGTCAGTAAGGTTACAGGGCTATGCTGGGTGTGGGGATGTTACCTGTGTAGGTATCAGTAAGGTTACAGGGCTATGCTGGGTGCGGGGATGTTACCTGTGTAGGTGTCAGTAAGGTTACAGGGCTATGCTGGGTGTGGGGATGTTACCTGTGTAGGTGTCAGTAAGGTTACAGGGCTATGCTGGGTGCGGGGA
This sequence comes from Crinia signifera, assembly GCF_055691185.1. Taxonomy (NCBI): domain Eukaryota; kingdom Metazoa; phylum Chordata; class Amphibia; order Anura; family Myobatrachidae; genus Crinia; species Crinia signifera. The sequence continues at coordinate 334,438,039 of NC_139221.1, forward strand.
TGTTACCTGTGTAGGTGTCAGTAAGGTTACAGGGCTATGCTGGGTGTGGGGATGTTACCTGTGTAGGTGTCAGTAAGGTTACAGGGCTATGCTGGGTGCGGGGATGTTACCTGTGTAGGTGTCAGTAAGGTTACAGGACTATGCTGGGTGCGGGGATGTTACCTGTGTAGAGGTGTCAGTAAGGTTACAGGGCTATGCTGGGTGCGGGGATGTTACCTGTGTAGGTGTCAGTAAGGTTACAGGACTATGCTGGGTGCGGGGATGTTACCTGTGTAGGTGTCAGTAAGGTTACAGGACTATGCTGGGTGTGGGGATGTTACCTGTGTAGGTGTCAGTAAGGTTACAGGGCTATGCTGGGTGTGGGGATGTTACCTGTGTAGGTGTCAGTAAGGTTACAGGGCTATGCTGGGTGTGGGGATGTTACCTGTATAGGTGTCAGTAAGGTTACAGGGCTATGCTGGGTGTGGGGATGTTACCTGTGTAGAGGTGTCAGTAAGGTTACAGGGCTATGCTGGGTGTGGGGATGTTACTTGTGTAGGTGTCAGTAAGGTTACAGGGCTATGCTGGGTGTGGGGATGTTACCTGTGTAGGTGTCAGTAAGGTTACAGGACTATGCTGGGTGTGGGGATGTTACCTGTGTAGGTGTCAGTAAGGTTACAGGGCTATGCTGGGTTTGGGGATGTTACCTGTGTAGGTGTCAGTAAGGTTACAGGGCTATGCTGGGTGTGGGGATGTTACCTGTGTAGGTGTCAGTAAGGTTACAGGGCTATGCTGGGTGTGGGGATGTTACCTGTGTAGGTGTCAGTAAGGTTACAGGACTATGCTGGGTGTGGGGATGTTACCTGTGTAGGTGTCAGTAAGGTTACAGGGCTATGCTGGGTGTGGGGATGTTACCTGTGTAGGTGTCAGTAAGGTTACAGGGCTATGCTGGGTGTGGGGAAGTTACCTGTGTAGAGGTGTCAGTAAGGTTACAGGACTATGCTGGGTGTGGGGATGTTACCTGTGTAGAGGTGTCAGTAAGGTTACAGGACTATGCTGGGTGTGGGGATGTTACCTGTGTAGGTGTCAGTAAGGTTACAGGACTATGCTGGGTGCGGGGATGTTACCTGTGTAGAGGTGTCAGTAAGGTTACAGGGCTATGCTGGGTGTGGGGATGTTACCTGTGTAGGTGTCAGTAAGGTTACAGGGCTATGCTGGGTGTGGGGATGTTACCTGTGTAGGTGTCAGTAAGGTTACAGGGCTATGCTGGGTGTGGGGATGTTACCTGTGTAGGTGTCAGTAAGGTTACAGGGCTATGCTGGGTGTGGGGATGTTACCTGTGTAGAGGTGTCAGTAAGGTTACAGGACTATGCTGGGTGTGGGGATGTTACCTGTGTAGGTGTCAGTAAGGTTACAGGGCTATGCTGGGTGTGGGGATGTTACCTGTGTAGGTGTCAGTAAGGTTACATGGCTATGCTGGGTGCGGGGATGTTACCTGTGTAGGTGTCAGTAAGGTTACAGGGCTATGCTGGGTGTGGGGAAGTTACCTGTGTAGAGGTGTCAGTAAGGTTACAGGACTATGCTGGGTGTGGGGATGTTACCTGTGTAGGTGTCAGTAAGGTTACAGGACTATGCTGGGTGTGGGGATGTTACCTGTGTAGGTGTCAGTAAGGTTACAGGACTATGCTGGGTGTGGGGATGTTACCTGTGTAGGTGTCAGTAGGATTACAGGACTATGCTGGGTGCGGGGATGTTACCTGTGTAGGTGTCAGTAAGGTTACAGGACTATGCTGGGTGCGGGGATGTTCCCTGTGTAGGTGTCAGTAAGGTTACAGGACTATGCTGGGTGTGGGGATGTTACCTGTGTAGAGGTATCAGTAAGGTTACAGGGCTATGCTGGGTGTGGGGATGTTACCTGTGTAGGTGTCAGTAAGGTTACAGGGCTATGCTGGGTGTGGGGATGTTACCTGTGTAGGTGTCAGTAAGGTTACAGGGCTATGCTGGGTGCGGGGATGTTACCTGTGTAGGTGTCAGTAAGGTTACAGGGCTATGCTGGGTGCGGGGATGTTACCTGTGTAGGTGTCAGTAAGGTTACAGGGCTATGCTGGGTGTGGGGAAGTTACCTGTGTAGAGGTGTCAGTAAGGTTACAGGACTATGCTGGGTGTGGGGATGTTACCTGTGTAGGTGTCAGTAAGGTTACAGGGCTATGCTGGGTGTGGGGATGTTACCTGTGTAGGTGTAAGTAAGGTTACAGGGCTATGCTGGGTGCGGGGATGTTACCTGTGTAGGTGTCAGTAAGGTTACAGGGCTATGCTGGGTGTGGGGATGTTACCTGTGTAGGTGTCAGTAAGGTTACAGGGCTATGCTGGGTGCGGGGATGTTACCTGTGTAGGTGTCAGTAAGGTTACAGGGCTATGCTGGGTGTGGGGATGTTACCTGTGTAGGTGTCAGTAAGGTTACAGGGCTATGCTGGGTGTGGGGATGTTACCTGTGTAGAGGTGTCAGTAAGGTTACAGGGCTATGCTGGGTGCGGGGATGTTACCTGTGTAGGTGTCAGTAAGGTTACAGGGCTATGCTGGGTGCGGGGATGTTACCTGTGTAGAGGTGTGAGTAAGGTTACAGGGCTATGCTGGGTGCGGGGATGTTACCTGTGTAGGTGTCAGTAAGGTTACAGGGCTATGCTGGGTGTGGGGATGTTATCTGTGTAGGTGTCAGTAAGGTTACAGGACTATGCTGGGTGTGGGGATGTTACCTGTGTAGGTGTCAGTAAGGTTACAGGACTATGCTGGGTGTGGGGATGTTACCTGTGTAGAGGTGTCAGTAAGGTTACAGGGCTATGCTGGGTGTGGGGATGTTACCTGTGTAGGTGTCAGTAAGGTTACAGGGCTATGCTGGGTGCGGGGATGTTACCTGTGTAGAGGTGTCAGTAAGGTTACAGGGCTATGCTGGGTGTGGGGATGTCACCTGTGTAGGTGTCAGTAAGGTTACAGGGCTATGCTGGGTGTGGGGATGTTACCTGTGTAGAGGTGTCAGTAAGGTTACAGGGCTATGCTGGGTGTGGGGATGTTACTTGTGTAGGTGTCAGTAAGGTTACAGGGCTATGCTGGGTGTGGGGATGTTACCTGTGTAGGTGTCAGTAAGGTTACAGGGCTATGCTGGGTGTGGGGAAGTTACCTGTGTAGAGGTGTCAGTAAGGTTACAGGGCTATGCTGGGTGTGGGGATGTTACCTGTGTAGGTGTCAGTAAGGTTACAGGGCTATGCTGGGTGCGGGGATGTTACCTGTGTAGGTGTCAGTAAGGTTACAGGGCTATGCTGGGTGTGGGGATGTTACCTGTGTAGGTGTCAGTAAGGTTACAGGGCTATGCTGGGTGTGGGTATGTTACCTGTGTAGGTGTCAGTAAGGTTACAGGGATATGCTGGGTGCGGGGATGTTACCTGTGTAGGTGTCAGTAAGGTTACAGGGCTATGCTGGGTGTGGGGATGTTACCTGTGTAGGTGTCAGTAAGGTTACAGGGCTATGCTGGGTGCGGGGATGTTACCTGTGTAGAGGTGTCAGTAAGGTTACAGGGCTATGCTGGGTGTGGGGATGTTACTTGTGTAGGTGTCAGTAAGGTTACAGGACTATGCTGGGTGTGGGGAAGTTACCTGTGTAGAGGTGTCAGTAAGGTTACAGGGCTATGCTGGGTGTGGGGATGTTACCTGTGTAGGTGTCAGTAAGGTTCCAGGGCTATGCTGGGTGTGGGGATGTTACCTGTGTAGAGGTGTCAGTAAGGTTACAGGGCTATGCTGGGTGCGGGGATGTTACCTGTGTAGGTGTCAGTAAGGTTACAGGACTATGCTGGGTGTGGGGATGTTACCTGTGTAGGTGTCAGTAAGGTTACAGGGCTATGCTGGGTGTGGGGATGTTACCTGTGTAGAGGTGTCAGTAAGGTTACAGGGCTATGCTGGGTGTGGGGATGTTACTTGTGTAGGTGTCAGTAAGGTTACAGGACTATGCTGGGTGTGGGGATGTTACCTGTGTAGAGGTGTCAGTAAGGTTACAGGGCTATGCTGGGTGTGGGGATGTTACCTGTGTAGGTGTCAGTAAGGTTACAGGGCTATGCTGGGTGTGGGGAAGTTACCTGTGTAGGTGTCAGTAAGGTTACAGGGCTATGCTGGGTGTGGGGATGTTACCTGTGTAGAGGTGTCAGTAAGGTTACAGGGCTATGCTGGGTGTGGGGATGTTACCTGTGTAGGTGTAAGTAAGGTTACAGGACTATGCTGGGTGTGGGGATGTTACCTGTGTAGGTGTCAGTAAGGTTACATGGCTATGCTGGGTGTGGGGATGTTACCTGTGTAGGTGTCAGTAAGGTTACATGGCTATGCTGGGTGTGGGGATGTTACTTGTGTAGGTGTCAGTAAGGTTACAGGGCTATGCTGGGTGTGGGGATGTTATCTGTGTAGGTGTCAGTAAGGTTACAGGGCTATGCTGGGTGTGGGGATGTTACCTGTGTAGGTGTCAGTAAGGTTACAGGGCTATGCTGGGTGCGGGGATGTTACCTGTGTAGGTGTCAGTAAGGTTACAGGGCTATGCTGGGTGTGGGGATGTTACCTGTGTAGGTGTCAGTAAGGTTACAGGACTATGCTGGGTGTGGGGATGTTACCTGTGTAGGTGTCAGTAAGGTTACAGGACTATGCTGGGTGCGGGGATGTTACCTGTGTAGGTGTCAGTAAGGTTACAGGGCTATGCTGGGTGTGGGGATGTTACCTGTGTAGGTGTCAGTAAGGTTACAGGACTATGCTGGGTGTGGGGATGTTACCTGTGTAGGTGTCAGTAAGGTTACAGGACTATGCTGGGTGCGGGGATGTTACCTGTGTAGGTGTCAGTAAGGTTACAGGACTATGCTGGGTGCGGGGATGTTACCTGTGTAGGTGTCAGTAAGGTTACAGGACTATGCTGGGTGCGGGGATGTTACCTGTGTAGAGGTGTCAGTAAGGTTACAGGGCTATGCTGGGTGTGGCGATGTTACCTGTGTAGAGGTGTCAGTAAGGTTACAGGGCTATGCTGGGTGTGGGGATGTTACCTGTGTAGGTGTCAGTAAGGTTACAGGACTATGCTGGGTGCGGGGATGTTACCTGTGTAGGTGTCAGTAAGGTTACAGGGCTATGCTGGGTGTGGGGATGTTACCTGTGTAGGTGTCAGTAAGGTTACAGGACTATGCTGGGTGCGGGGATGTTACCTGTGTAGGTGTCAGTAAGGTTACAGGGCTATGCTGGGTGCGGGGATGTTACCTGTGTAGGTGTCAGTAAGGTTACAGGGCTATGCTGGGTGTGGGGAAGTTACCTGTGTAGGTGTCAGTAAGGTTACAGGGCTATGCTGGGTGTGGGGATGTTACCTGTGTAGGTGTCAGTAAGGTTACAGGGCTATGCTGGGTGTGGGGATGTTACCTGTGTAGGTGTCAGTAAGATTACAGGACTATGCTGGGTGTGGGGATGTTACCTGTGTAGGTGTCAGTAAGGTTACAGGGCTATGCTGGGTGTGGGGATGTTACCTGTGTAGGTGTCAGTAAGGTTACAGGGCTATGCTGGGTGCGGGGATGTTACCTGTGTAGAGGTGTCAGTAAGGTTACAGGGCTATGCTGGGTTTGGGGATGTTACCTGTGTAGGTGTCAGTAAGGTTACAGGGCTATGCTGGGTGTGGGGATGTTACCTGTGTAGGTGTCAGTAAGGTTACAGGGCTATGCTGGGTGTGGGGATGTTACCTGTGTAGGTGTCAGTAAGGTTACAGGGCTATGCTGGGTGCGGGGATGTTACCTGTGTAGAGGTGTCAGTAAGGTTACAGGGCTATGCTGGGTTTGGGGATGTTACCTGTGTAGGTGTCAGTAAGGTTACAGGGCTATGCTGGGTGTGGGGATGTTACCTGTGTAGGTGTCAGTAAGGTTACAGGACTATGCTGGGTGTGGGGATGTTACCTGTGTAGGTGTCAGTAAGGTTACAGGGCTATGCTGGGTGTGGGGATGTTACCTGTGTAGGTGTCAGTAAGGTTACATGGCTATGCTGGGTGCGGGGATGTTACCTGTGTAGAGGTGTCAGTAAGGTTACAGGACTATGCTGGGTGTGGGGATGTTACCTGTGTAGGTGTCAGTAAGGTTACAGGACTATGCTGGGTGTGGGGATGTTACCTGGGTAGGTGTCAGTAAGGTTACAGGGCTATGCTGGGTGTGGGGATGTTACCTGTGTAGGTGTCAGTAAGGTTACAGGGCTATGCTGGGTGTGGGGATGTTACCTGTGTAGGTGTCAGTAAGGTTACAGGACTATGCTGGGTGTGGGGATGTTACCTGTGTAGGTGTCAGTAAGGTTACATGACTATGCTGGGTATGTTACCTGTGTAGAGGTGTCAGTAAGGTTACAGGACTATGCTGGGTGCGGGGATGTTACCTGTGTAGGTGTCAGTAAGGTTACAGGGCTATGCTGGGTGTGGGGATGTTACCTGTGTAGGTGTCAGTAAGGTTACAGGGATATGCTGGGTGCGGGGATGTTACCTGTGTAGGTGTCAGTAAGGTTACAGGGCTATGCTGGGTGTGGGGATGTTACCTGTGTAGGTGTCAGTAAGGTTACAGGGCTATGCTGGGTGTGGGGATGTTACCTGTGTAGGTGTCAGTAAGGTTACAGGGCTATGCTGGGTGTGGGGATGTTACCTGTGTAGGTGTCAGTAAGGTTACAGGACTATGCTGGGTGTGGGGATGTTACCTGTGTAGGTGTCAGTAAGGTTACAGGGCTATGCTGGGTGTGGGGATGTTACCTGTGTAGGTGTCAGTAAGGTTACAGGACTATGCTGGGTGTGGGGATGTTACCTGTGTAGGTGTCAGTAAGGTTACAGGGCTATGCTGGGTGTGGGGATGTTACCTGTGTAGGTGTCAGTAAGGTTACAGGACTATGCTGGGTGTGGGGATGTTACCTGTGTAGGTGTCAGTAAGGTTACAGGGCTATGCTGGGTGCGGGGATGTTACCTGTGTAGGTGTCAGTAAGGTTACAGGGCTATGCTGGGTGTGGGGATGTTACCTGTGTAGGTGTCAGTAAGGTTACAGGGCTATGCTGGGTGCGGGGATGTTACCTGTGTAGGTGTCAGTAAGGTTACAGGACTATGCTGGGTGTGGGGATGTTACCTGTGTAGGTGTCAGTAAGGTTACAGGGCTATGCTGGGTGCGGGGATGTTACCTGTGTAGGTGTCAGTAAGGTTACAGGACTATGCTGGGTGTGGGGATGTTACCTGTGTAGGTGTCAGTAAGGTTACAGGACTATGCTGGGTGTGGGGATGTTACCTGTGTAGGTGTCAGTAAGGTTACAGGACTATGCTGGGTGCGGGGATGTTACCTGTGTAGGTGTCAGTAAGGTTACAGGACTATGCTGGGTGTGGGGATGTTACCTGTGTAGGTGTCAGTAAGGTTACAGGGCTATGCTGGGTGCGGGGATGTTACCTGTGTAGGTGTCTGTAAGGTTACAGGGCTATGCAGGGTGCGGGGATGTTACCTGTGTAGGTGTCAGTAAGGTTACATGGCTATGCTGGGTGCGGGGATGTTACCTGTGTAGGTGTCAGTAAGGTTACAGGACTATGCTGGGTGTGGGGAAGTTACCTGTGTAGAGGTGTCAGTAAGGTTACAGGACTATGCTGGGTGTGGGGATGTTACCTGTGTAGGTGTCAGTAAGGTTACAGGGCTATGCTGGGTGTGGGGATGTTACCTGTGTAGGTGTCAGTAAGGTTACAGGACTATGCTGGGTGCGGGGATGTTACCTGTGTAGGTGTCAGTAAGGTTACAGGACTATGCTGGGTGCGGGGATGTTACCTGTGTAGGTGTAAGTAAGGTTACAGGACTATGCTGGGTGTGGGGATGTTACCTGTGTAGGTGTCAGTAAGGTTACAGGGCTATGCTGGGTGCGGGGATGTTACCTGTGTAGGTGTCAGTAAGGTTACAGGACTATGCTGGGTGCGGGGATGTTACCTGTGTAGAGGTATCAGTAAGGTTACAGGGCTATGCTGGGTGCGGGGATGTTACCTGTGTAGGTGTCAGTAAGGTTACAGGACTATGCTGGGTGTGGGGATGTTACCTGTGTAGGTGTCAGTAAGGTTACAGGGCTATGCTGGGTGTGGGGATGTTACCTATGTAGAGGTGTCAGTAAGGTTACAGGGCTATGCTGGGTGCGGGGATGTTACCTGTGTAGGTGTAAGTAAGGTTACAGGACTATGCTGGGTGTGGGGATGTTACCTGTGTAGGTGTCAGTAAGGTTACAGGGCTATGCTGGGTGCGGGGATGTTACCTGTGTAGGTGTCAGTAAGGTTACAGGACTATGCTGGGTGTGGGGATGTTACCTGGGTAGGTGTCAGTAAGGTTACAGGGCTATGCTGGGTGTGGGGATGTTACCTGTGTAGGTGTCAGTAAGGTTACAGGGCTATGCTGGGTGTGGGGATGTTACCTGTGTAGGTGTCAGTAAGGTTACAGGGCTATGCTGGGTGTGGGGATGTTACCTGTGTAGGTGTCAGTAAGGTTACAGGGCTATGCTGGGTGTGGGGATGTTACCTGTGTAGGTGTCAGTAAGGTTACAGGGCTATGCTGGGTGTGGGGAAGTTACCTGTGTAGGTGTCAGTAAGGTTACAGGGCTATGCTGGGTGTGGGGAAGTTACCTGTGTAGGTGTCAGTAAGGTTACAGGGCTATGCTGGGTGTGGGGATGTTACCTGTGTAGGTGTCAGTAAGGTTACAGGACTATGCTGGGTGTGGGGATGTTACCTGTGTAGGTGTCAGTAAGGTTACAGGGCTATGCTGGGTGTGGGGATGTTACCTGTGTAGGTGTCAGTAAGGTTACAGGGCTATGCTGGGTGTGGGGATGTTACCTGTGTAGGTGTCAGTAAGGTTACAGGACTATGCTGGGTGTGGGGATGTTACCTGTGTAGAGGTGTCAGTAAGGTTACAGGGCTATGCTGGGTGTGGGGATGTCACCTGTGTAGGTGTCAGTAAGGTTACAGGACTATGCTGGGTGTGGGGATGTTACCTGTGTAGGTGTCAGTAAGGTTACAGGGCTATGCTGGGTGTGGGGATGTTACCTGTGTAGGTGTCAGTAAGGTTACAGGGCTATGCTGGGTGTGGGGAAGTTACCTGTGTAGGTGTCAGTAAGGTTACAGGGCTATGCTGGGTGTGGGGAAGTTACCTGTGTAGGTGTCAGTAAGGTTACAGGGCTATGCTGGGTGTGGGGATGTTACCTGTGTAGGTGTCAGTAAGGTTACAGGGCTATGCTGGGTGTGGGGATGTTACTTGTGTAGGTGTCAGTAAGGTTACAGGGCTATGCTGGGTGTGGGGATGTTACCTGTGTAGGTGTCAGTAAGGTTACAGGACTATGCTGGGTGCGGGGATGTTACCTGTGTAGGTGTCAGTAAGGTTACAGGGCTATGCTGGGTGCGAGGATGTTACCTGTGTAGGTGTCAGTAAGGTTACAGGGCTATGCTGGGTGTGGGGATGTTACCTGTGTAGGTATCAGTAAGGTTACAGGGCTATGCTGGGTGCGGGGATGTTACCTGTGTAGGTGTCAGTAAGGTTACAGGGCTATGCTGGGTGTGGGGATGTTACCTGTGTAGGTGTCAGTAAGGTTACAGGGCTATGCTGGGTGTGGGGATGTTACCTGTGTAGGTGTCAGTAAGGTTACAGGGCTATGCTGGGTGTGGGGATGTTACCTGTGTAGAGGTGTCAGTAAGGTTACAGGGCTATGCTGGGTGTGGGGATGTTACCTGTGTAGGTGTCAGTAAGGTTACAGGGCTATGCTGGGTGTGGGGATGTTACCTGTGTAGGTGTCAGTAAGGTTACAGGGCTATGCTGGGTGCGGGGATGTTACCTGTGTAGAGGTGTCAGTAAGGTTACAGGGCTATGCTGGGTGTGGGGATGTTACCTGTGTAGGTGTCAGTAAGGTTACAGGGCTATGCTGGGTGTGGGGATGTTACCTGTGTAGGTGTCAGTAAGGTTACAGGACTATGCTGGGTGTGGGGATGTTACCTGTGTAGGTGTCAGTAAGGTTACAGGACTATGCTGGGTGTGGGGAAGTTACCTGTGTAGGTGTCAGTAAGGTTACAGGACTATGCTGGGTGTGGGGATGTTACCTGTGTAGGTGTCAGTAAGGTTACAGGGCTATGCTGGGTGTGGGGATGTTACCTGTGTAGGTGTCAGTAAGGTTACAGGGCTATGCTGGGTGTGGGGATGTTACCTGTGTAGGTGTCAGTAAGGTTACAGGACTATGCTGGGTGCGGGGATGTTACCTGTGTAGGTGTCAGTAAGGTTACAGGGCTATGCTGGGTGTGGGGATGTTACCTGTGTAGGTGTCAGTAAGGTTACAGGACTATGCTGGGTGCGGGGATGTTACCTGTGTAGAGGTATCAGTAAGGTTACAGGGCTATGCTGGGTGTGGGGATGTTACCTGTGTAGGTGTCAGTAAGGTTACAGGGCTATGCTGGGTGTGGGGATGTTACCTGTGTAGGTGTCAGTAAGGTTACAGGGCTATGCTGGGTGCGGGGATGTTACCTGTGTAGGTGTCAGTAAGGTTACAGGGCTATGCTGGGTGTGGGGATGTTACCTGTGTAGGTGTCAGTAAGGTTACAGGACTATGCTGGGTGTGGGGATGTTACCTGTGTAGGTGTCAGTAAGGTTACAGGGCTATGCTGGGTGCGGGGATGTTACCTGTGTAGGTGTCTGTAAGGTTACAGGGCTATGCAGGGTGCGGGGATGTTACCTGTGTAGGTGTCAGTAAGGTTACAGGACTATGCTGGGTGCGGGGATGTTACCTGTGTAGAGGTGTCAGTAAGGTTACAGGGCTATGCTGGGTGCGGGGATGTTACCTGTGTAGAGGTGTCAGTAAGGTTACAGGGCTATGCTGGGTGTGGGGATGTCACCTGTGTAGGTGTCAGTAAGGTTACAGGGCTATGCTGGGTGTGGGGATGTTACCTGTGTAGGTGTCAGTAAAGTTACAGGGCTATGCTGGGTGTGGGGATGTTACCTGTGTAGGTGTCAGTAAGGTTACAGGGCTATGCTGGGTGTGGGGATGTTACCTGTGTAGGTGTCAGTAAGGTTACAGGACTATGCTGGGTGTGGGGATGTTACCTGTGTAGGTGTCAGTAAGGTTACAGGGCTATGCTGGGTGCGGGGATGTTACCTGTGTAGGTGTCTGTAAGGTTACAGGGCTATGCAGGGTGCGGGGATGTTACCTGTGTAGGTGTCAGTAAGGTTACATGGCTATGCTGGGTGCGGGGATGTTACCTGTGTAGGTGTCAGTAAGGTTACAGGACTATGCTGGGTGCGGGGATGTTACCTGTGTAGGTGTCAGTAAGGTTACAGGGCTATGCTGGGTGTGGGGATGTTACCTGTGTAGGTGTCAGTAAGGTTACAGGGCTATGCTGGGTGTGGGGATGTTACTTGTGTAGGTGTCAGTAAGGTTACAGGACTATGCTGGGTGTGGGGATGTTACCTGTGTAGAGGTATCAGTAAGGTTACAGGACTATGCTGGGTGTGGGGATGTTACCTGTGTAGGTGTCAGTAAGGTTACAGGGCTATGCTGAGTGTGGGGATGTTACCTGTGTAGGTGTCAGTAAGGTTACAGGGCTATGCTGGGTGCGGGGATGTTACCTGTGTAGAGGTGTCAGTAAGGTTACAGGACTATGCTGGGTGTGGGGATGTTACCTGTGTAGGTGTCAGTAAGGTTACAGGACTATGCTGGGTGTGGGGATGTTACCTGTGTAGGTGTCAGTAAGGTTACAGGACTATGCTGGGTGTGGGGATGTTACCTGTGTAGAGGTGTCAGTAAGGTTACAGGGCTATGCTGGGTGCGGGGATGTTACCTGTGTAGAGGTGTCAGTAAGGTTACAGGACTATGCTGGGTGTGGGGATGTTACCTGTGTAGAGGTGTCAGTAAGGTTACAGGGCTATGCTGGGTGCGGGGATGTTACCTGTGTAGAGGTGTCAGTAAGGTTACAGGACTATGCTGGGTGTGGGGATGTTACCTGTGTAGGTGTCAGTAAGGTTACAGGACTATGCTGGGTGTGGGGATGTTACCTGTGTAGGTGTCAGTAAGGTTACAGGGCTATGCTGGGTGTGGGGATGTTACCTGTGTAGGTGTCAGTAAGGTTACATGGCTATGCTGGGTGCGGGGATGTTACCTGTGTAGGTGTCAGTAAGGTTACAGGGCTATGCTGGGTGTGGGGATGTTACCTGTGTAGGTGTCAGTAAGGTTACAGGGCTATGCTGGGTGCGGGGATGTTACCTGTGTAGGTGTCAGTAAGGTTACAGGGCTATGCTGGGTGTGGGGATGTTACCTGTGTAGGTGTCAGTAAGGTTACAGGGCTATGCTGGGTGTGGGGATGTTACCTGTGTAGGTGTCAGTAAGGTTACAGGGCTATGCTGGGTGTGGGGATGTTACCTGTGTAGGTGTCAGTAAGGTTACAGGACTATGCTGGGTGTGGGGATGTTACCTGTGTAGAGGTGTCAGTAAGGTTACAGGACTATGCTGGGTGTGGGGATGTTACCTGTGTAGGTGTCAGTAAGGTTACAGGACTATGCTGGGTGTGGGGATGTTACCTGTGTAGGTGTCAGTAAGGTTACAGGACTATGCTGGGTGTGGGGATGTTACCTGTGTAGGTGTCAGTAAGGTTACAGGGCTATGCTGGGTGTTACCTGTGTAGGTGTCAGTAAGGTTACAGGGCTATGCTGGGTGTTACCTGTGTAGGTGTCAGTAAGGTTACATGGCTATGCTGGGTGCGGGGATGTTACCTGTGTAGGTGTCAGTAAGGTTACAGGGCTATGCTGGGTGCGGGGATGTTACCTGTGTAGGTGTCAGTAAGGTTACATGGCTATGCTGGGTGTGGGGATGTTACCTGTGTAGGTGTCAGTAAGGTTACAGGACTATGCTGGGTGTGGGGATGTTACCTGTGTAGGTGTCAGTAAGGTTACAGGGCTATGCTGGGTGTGGGGATGTTACCTGTGTAGGTGTCAGTAAGGTTACAGGGCTATGCTGGGTGTGGGGATGTTACCTGTGTAGGTGTCAGTAAGGTTACAGGGCTATGCTGGGTGTGGGGATGTTACCTGTGTAGGTGTCAGTAAGGTTACAGGGCTATGCTGGGTGTGGGGATGTTACCTGTGTAGGTGTCAGTAAGGTTACAGGGCTATGCTGGGTGTGGGGATGTTACCTGTGTAGAGGTGTCAGTAAGGTTACAGGGCTATGCTGAGTGTGGGGATGTTACCTGTGTAGGTGTCAGTAAGGTTACAGGACTATGCTGGGTGCGGGGATGTTACCTGTGTAGAGGTGTCAGTAAGGTTACAGGACTATGCTGGGTGTGGGGATGTTACCTGTGTAGGTGTCAGTAAGGTTACAGGGCTATGCTGGGTGTGGGGATGTTACCTGTGTAGGTGTCAGTAAGGTTACAGGGCTATGCTGGGTGTGGGGATGTTACCTGTGTAGGTGTCAGTAAGGTTACAGGGCTATGCTGGGTGCGGGGATGTTACCTGTGTAGGTGTCAGTAAGGTTACAGGGCTATGCTGGGTGTGGGGATGTTACCTGTGTAGGTGTCAGTAAGGTTACAGGGCTATGCTGGGTGTGGGGATGTTACCTGTGTAGGTGTCAGTAAGGTTACAGGGCTATGCTGGGTGTGGGGATGTTACCTGTGTAGGTGTCAGTAAGGTTACAGGACTATGCTGGGTGTGGGGATGTTACCTGTGTAGGTGTCAGTAAGGTTACAGGACTATGCTGGGTGCGGGGATGTTACCTGTGTAGGTGTCAGTAAGGTTACAGGGCTATGCTGGGTGTGGGGATGTTACCTGTGTAGGTGTCAGTAAGGTTACAGGGCTATGCTGGGTGTGGGGATGTTACCTGTGTAGGTGTCAGTAAGGTTACAGGACTATGCTGGGTGTGGGGATGTTACCTGTGTAGGTGTCAGTAAGGTTACAGGGCTATGCTGGGTGTGGGGATGTTACCTGTGTAGGTGTCAGTAAGGTTACAGGGCTATGCTGGGTGTGGGGATGTTACCTGTGTAGGTGTCAGTAAGGTTACAGGGCTATGCTGGGTGTGGGGATGTTACCTGTGTAGGTGTCAGTAAGGTTACAGGGCTATGCTGGGTGTGGGGATGTTACCTGTGTAGGTGTCAGTAAGGTTACAGGACTATGCTGGGTGTGGGGATGTTACCTGTGTAGGTGTCAGTAAGGTTACAGGACTATGCTGGGTGTGGGGATGTTACCTGTGTAGGTGTCAGTAAGGTTACAGGGCTATGCTGGGTGTGGGGATGTTACCTGTGTAGGTGTCAGTAAGGTTACAGGGCTATGCTGGGTGTGGGGATGTTACCTGTGTAGAGGTGTCCGTAAGGTTACAGGACTATGCTGGGTGTGGGGATGTTACCTGTGTAGGTGTCAGTAAGGTTACAGGACTATGCTGGGTGCGGGGATGTTACCTGTGTAGAGGTGTCAGTAAGGTTACAGGGCTATGCTGGGTGTGGGGATGTTACCTGTGTAGGTGTCAGTAAGGTTACAGGACTATGCTGGGTGCGGGGATGTTACCTGTGTAGAGGTGTCCGTAAGGTTACAGGACTATGCTGGGTGTGGGGATGTTACCTGTGTAGGTGTCAGTAAGGTTACAGGACTATGCTGGGTGCGGGGATGTTACCTGTGTAGAGGTGTCAGTAAGGTTACAGGGCTATGCTGGGTGTGGGGATGTTACCTGTGTAGGTGTCAGTAAGGTTACAGGACTATGCTGGGTGTGGGGATGTTACCTGTGTAGGTGTCAGTAAGGTTACAGGGCTATGCTGGGTGTGGGGATGTTACCTGTGTAGAGGTGTCAGTAAGGTTACAGGACTATGCTGGGTGCGGGGATGTTACCTGTGTAGGTGTCAGTAAGGTTACAGGGCTATGCTGGGTGTGGGGATGTTACCTGTGTAGGTGTCAGTAAGGTTACAGGGCTATGCTGGGTGCGGGGATGTTACCTGTGTAGGTGTCAGTAAGGTTACAGGGCTATGCTGGGTGTGTGGATGTTACCTGTGTAGGTGTCAGTAAGGTTACAGGACTATGCTGGGTGTGGGGGATGTTACCTGTGTAAAGGTGTCAGTAAGGTTACAGGACTATGCTGGGTGTGGGGGATGTTACCTGTGTAGAGGTGTCAGTAAGGTTACAGGACTATGCTGGGTGTGGGGATGTTACCTGTGTAGGTGTCAGTAAGGTTACAGGGCTATGCTGGGTGCGGGGATGTTACCTGTGTAGGTGTCAGTAAGGTTACAGAGCTATGCTGGGTGCGGGGATGTTACCTGTGTAGAGGTGTCAGTAAGGTTACAGGACTATGCTGGGTGTGGGGATGTTACCTGTGTAGAGGTGTCAGTAAGGTTACAGGGCTATGCTGGGTGTGGGGATGTTACCTGTGTAGGTGTCAGTAAGGTTACAGGGCTATGCTGGGTGTGGGGATATTACCTGTGTAGGTGTCAGTAAGGTTACATGGCTATGCTGGGTGTGGGGATGTTACCTGTGTAGGTGTCAGTAAGGTTACAGGGCTATGCTGGGTGTGGGGATGTTACTTGTGTAGGTGTCAGTAAGGTTACAGGGCTATGCTGGGTGCGGGGATGTTACCTGTGTAGGTGTCAGTAAGGTTACAGGGCTATGCTGGGTGTGGGGATGTTACTTGTGTAGGTGTCAGTAAGGTTACAGGGCTATGCTGGGTGCGGGGATGTTACCTGTGTAGGTGTCAGTAAGGTTACAGGGCTATGCTGGGTGTGGGGATGTTACCTGTGTAGAGGTGTCAGTAAGGTTACAGGACTATGCTGGGTGTGGGGATGTTACCTGTGTAGGTGTCAGTAAGGTTACAGGGCTATGCTGGGTGTGGGGATGTTACCTGTGTAGGTGTCAGTAAGGTTACAGGGCTATGCTGGGTGTGGGGATGTTACCTGTGTAGGTGTCAGTAAGGTTACAGGGCTATGCTGGGTGCGGGGATGTTACCTGTGTAGGTGTCAGTAAGGTTACAGGACTATGCTGGGTGTGGGGAAGTTACCTGTGTAGGTGTCAGTAAGGTTACAGGACTATGCTGGGTGCGGGGATGTTAACTGTGTAGGTGTCAGTAAGGTTACAGGACTATGCTGGGTGCGGGGATGTTAACTGTGTAGGTGTCAGTAAGGTTACAGGACTATGCTGGGTGCGGGGATGTTACCTGTGTAGGTGTCAGTAAGGTTACAGGGCTATGCTGGGTGCGGGGATGTTACCTGTGTAGGTGTCAGTAAGGTTACAGGACTATGCTGGGTGTGGGGAAGTTACCTGTGTAGGTGTCAGTAAGGTTACAGGGCTATGCTGGGTGCGGGGATGTTACCTGTGTAGGTGTCAGTAAGGTTACAGGGCTATGCTGGGTGTGGGGATGTTACCTGTGTAGGTGTCAGTAAGGTTACATGGCTATGCTGGGTGCGGGGATGTTACCTGTGTAGGTGTCAGTAAGGTTACAGGGCTATGCTGGGTGTGGGGATGTTACCTGTGTAGGTGTCAGTAAGGTTACAGGACTATGCTGGGTGTGGGGAAGTTACCTGTGTAGAGGTGTCAGTAAGGTTACAGGGCTATGCTGGGTGTGGGGATGTTACCTGTGTGTAGGTGTCAGTAAGGTTACAGGGCTATGCTGGGTGTGGGGATGTTACCTGTGTAGGTGTCAGTAAGGTTACAGGGCTATGCTGGGTGTGGGGATGTTACCTGTGTAGGTGTCAGTAAGGTTACAGGGCTATGCTGGGTGTGGGGATGTCACCTGTGTAGGTGTCAGTAAGGTTACAGGACTATGCTGGGTGTGGGGATGTTACCTGTGTAGGTGTCAGTAAGGTTACAGGGCTATGCTGGGTGCGGAGATGTTACCTGTGTAGAGGTGTCAGTAAGGTTACAGGGCTATGCTGGGTGCAGGGATGTTACCTGTGTAGGTGTCAGTAAGGTTACAGGACTATGCTGGGTGTGGGGATGTTACCTGTGTAGGTGTCAGTAAGGTTACAGGGCTATGCTGGGTGTGGGGATGTTACCTGTGTAGGTGTCAGTAAGGTTACAGGACTATGCTGGGTGTGGGGATGTTACCTGTGTAGAGGTGTCAGTAAGGTTACAGGACTATGCTGGGTGTGGGGATGTTACCTGTGTAGGTGTCAGTAAGGTTACAGGACTATGCTGGGTGTGGGGATGTTACCTGTGTAGGTGTCAGTAAGGTTACAGGGCTATGCTGGGTGTGGGGATGTTACCTGTGTAGGTGTCAGTAAGGTTACAGGGCTATGCTGGGTGTGGGGATGTTACCTGTGTAGGTGTCAGTAAGGTTACAGGGCTATGCTGGGTGTGGGGATGTTACCTGTGTAGGTGTCAGTAAGGTTACATGGCTATGCTGGGTGTGGGGAAGTTACCTGTGTAGAGGTGTCAGTAAGGTTACAGGACTATGCTGGGTGCGGGGATGTTACCTGTGTAGAGGTGTCAGTAAGGTTACAGGGCTATGCTGGGTGTGGGGATGTTACCTGTGTAGGTGTCAGTAAGGTTACAGGACTATGCTGGGTGCGGGGATGTTACCTGTGTAGGTGTCAGTAAGGTTACAGGGCTATGCTGGGTGTGGGGATGTTACCTGTGTAGAGGTATCAGTAAGGTTACAGGGCTATGCTGGGTGTGGGGATGTTACCTGTGTAGAGGTGTCAGTAAGGTTACAGGGCTATGCTGGGTGTGGGGATGTTACCAGTGTAGGTGTCAGTAAGGTTACAGGGATATGCTGGGTGTGGGGATGTTACCTGTGTAGGTGTCAGTAAGGTTACAGGGCTATGCTGGGTGCGGAGATGTTACCTGTGTAGAGGTGTCAGTAAGGTTACAGGACTATGCTGGGTGTGGGGAAGTTACCTGTGTAGAGGTGTCAGTAAGGTTACATGGCTATGCTGGGTGTGGGGATGTTACCAGTGTAGGTGTCAGTAAGGTTACAGGACTATGCTGGGTGCGGGGATGTTACCTGTGTAGGTGTCAGTAAGGTTACAGGGCTATGCTGGGTGTGGGGATGTTACCTGTGTAGGTGTCAGTAAGGTTACAGGGCTATGCTGGGTGCGGGGATGTTACCTGTGTAGAGGTGTCAGTAAGGTTACAGGGCTATGCTGGGTGCGGGGATGTTACCTGTGCAGGTGTCAGTAAGGTTACAGGGCTATGCTGGATGTGGGGATGTTACCTGTGTAGAGGTGTCAGTAAGGTTACAGGGCTATGCTGGGTGTGGGGATGTTATCTGTGTAGAGGTGTCAGTAAGGTTACAGGGCTATGCTGGGTGTGGGGATGTTACCTGTGTAGGTGTCAGTAAGGTTACAGGACTATGCTGGGTGTGGGGATGTTACCTGTGTAGGTGTCAGTAAGGTTACAGGGCTATGCTGGGTGTGGGGATGTTACCTGTGTAGAGGTGTCAGTAAGGTTACAGGACTATGCTGGGTGTGGGGATGTTACCTGTGTAGGTGTCAGTAAGGTTACAGGGCTATGCTGGGTGTGGGGATGTTACCTGTGTAGGTGTCAGTAAGGTTACAGGACTATGCTGGGTGTGGGGAAGTTACCAGTGTAGGTGTCAGTAAGGTTACAGGACTATGCTGGGTGCGGGGATGTTACCTGTGTAGGTGTCAGTAAGGTTACAGGGCTATGCTGGGTGTGGGGATGTTACCTGTGTAGGTGTCAGTAAGGTTACAGGGCTATGCTGGGTGCGGGGATGTTACCTGTGTAGAGGTGTCAGTAAGGTTACAGGGCTATGCTGGGTGCGGGGATGTTACCTGTGCAGGTGTCAGTAAGGTTACAGGGCTATGCTGGATGTGGGGATGTTACCTGTGTAGAGGTGTCAGTAAGGTTACAGGGCTATGCTGGGTGTGGGGATGTTACCTGTGTAGGTGTCAGTAAGGTTACAGGACTATGCTGGGTGTGGGGATGTACCTGTGTAGGTGTCAGTAAGGTTACAGGACTATGCTGGGTGCGGGGATGTTACCTGTGTAGGTGTCAGTAAGGTTACAGGGCTATGCTGGGTGCGGGGATGTTACCTGTGTAGGTGTCAGTAAGGTTACAGGACTATGCTGGGTGTGGGGATGTTACCTGTGTAGGTGTCAGTAAGGTTACAGGACTATGCTGGGTGCGGGGATGTTACCTGTGTAGGTGTCAGTAAGGTTACAGGGCTATGCTGGGTGTGGGGATGTTACCTGTGTAGGTGTCAGTAAGGTTACAGGGCTATGCTGGGTGCGGGGATGTTACCTGTGTAGAGGTGTCAGTAAGGTTACAGGGCTATGCTGGGTGCGGGGATGTTACCTGTGTAGGTGTCAGTAAGGTTACATGGCTATGCTGGGTGCGGGGATGTTACCTGTGTAGAGGTGTCAGTAAGGTTACAGGGCTATGCTGGGTGTGGGGATGGTACCTGTGTAGAGGTGTCAGTAAGGTTACAGGGCTATGCTGGGTGTGGGGATGGTACCTGTGTAGAGGTGTCAGTAAGGTTACAGGGCTATGCTGGGTGTGGGGATGGTACCTGTGTAGAGGTGTCAGTAAGGTTACAGGACTATGCTGGGTGTGGGGATGTTACCTGTGTAGGTGTCAGTAAGGTTACAGGGCTATGCTGGGTGTGGGGAAGTTACCTGTGTAGGTGTCAGTAAGGTTACAGGGCTATGCTGGGTGTGGGGATGTTACCTGTGTAGGTGTCAGTAAGGTTACAGGGCTATGCTGGGTGTGGGGAAGTTACCTGTGTAGAGGTGTCAGTAAGGTTACAGGGCTATGCTGGGTGCGGGGATGTTACCTGTGTAGAGGTGTAAGTAAGGTTACATGGCTATGCTGGGTGCGGGGATGTTACCTGTGTAGGTGTCAGTAAGGTTACAGGGCTATGCTGGGTGTGGGGATGTTACCTGTGTAGGTGTCAGTAAGGTTACAGGGCTATGCTGGGTGTGGGGATGTTACCTGTGTAGGTGTCAGTAAGGTTACAGGGCTATGCTGGGTGTGGGGATGTTACCTGTGTAGGTGTCAGTAAGGTTACAGGGCTATGCTGGGTGTGGGGATGTTACCTGTGTAGGTGTCAGTAAGGTTACATGGCTATGCTGGGTGCGGGGATGTTACCTGTGTAGAGGTGTCAGTAAGGTTACAGGACTATGCTGGGTGTGGGGATGTTACCTGTGTAGGTGTCAGTAAGGTTACAGGACTATGCTGGGTGCGGGGATGTTACCTGTGTAGAGGTGTCAGTAAGGTTACAGGGCTATGCTGGGTGTGGGGATGTTACCTGTGTAGGTGTCAGTAAGGTTACAGGGCTATGCTGGGTGTGGGGATGTTACCTGTGTAGGTGTCAGTAAGGTTACAGGGCTATGCTGGGTGTGGGGATGTTACCTGTGTAGGTGTCAGTAAGGTTACAGGGCTATGCTGGGTGTGGGGAAGTTACCTGTGTAGGTGTCAGTAAGGTTACAGGGCTATGCTGGGTGTGGGGATGTTACCTGTGTAGGTGTCAGTAAGGTTACAGGACTATGCTGGGTGTGGGGATGTTACCTGTGTAGGTGTCAGTAAGGTTACAGGGCTATGCTGGGTGTGGGGATGTTACCTGTGTAGGTGTCAGTAAGGTTACAGGGCTATGCTGGGTGTGGGGAAGTTACCTGTGTAGGTGTCAGTAAGGTTACAGGGCTATGCTGGGTGTGGGGATGTTACCTGTGTAGGTGTCAGTAAGGTTACAGGACTATGCTGGGTGCGGGGATGTTACCTGTGTAGGTGTCAGTAAGGTTACAGGGCTATGCTGGGTGTGGGGATGTTACCTGTGTAGGTGTCAGTAAGGTTACAGGGCTATGCTGGGTGTGGGGATGTTACCTGTGTAGGTGTCAGTAAGGTTACAGGACTATGCTGGGTGTGGGGATGTTACCTGTGTAGGTGTCAGTAAGGTTACAGGGCTATGCTGGGTGTGGGGATGTTACCTGTGTAGAGGTGTCAGTAAGGTTACAGGACTATGCTGGGTGTGGGGATGTTACCTGTGCAGGTGTCAGTAAGGTTACAGGGCTATGCTGGGTGTGGGGATGTTACCTGTGTAGAGGTGTCAGTAAGGTTACAGGGCTATGCTGGGTGTGGGGATGTTACCTGTGTAGGTGTCAGTAAGGTTACAGGGCTATGCTGGGTGTGGGGATGTTACCTGTGTAGGTGTCAGTAAGGTTACAGGGCTATGCTGGGTGTGGGGAAGTTACCTGTGTAGGTGTCAGTAAGGTTACAGGGCTATGCTGGGTGTGGGGATGTTACCTGTGTAGGTGTCAGTAAGGTTACAGGACTATGCTGGGTGTGGGGATGTTACCTGTGTAGGTGTCAGTAAGGTTACAGGGCTATGCTGGGTGTGGGGATGTTACCTGTGTAGAGGTGTCAGTAAGGTTACAGGGCTATGCTGGGTGTGGGGATGTTACCTGTGTAGGTGTCAGTAAGGTTACAGGGCTATGCTGGGTGTGGGGATGTTACCTGTGTAGGTGTCAGTAAGGTTACAGGGCTATGCTGGGTGTGGGGATGTTACCTGTGTAGGTGTCAGTAAGGTTACAGGGCTATGCTGGGTGTGGGGATGTTACCTGTGTAGGTGTCAGTAAGGTTACAGGACTATGCTGGGTGCGGGGATGTTACCTGTGTAGGTGTCAGTAAGGTTACAGGGCTATGCTGGGTGTGGGGATGTTACCTGTGTAGGTGTCAGTAAGGTTACAGGACTATGCTGGGTGTGGGGATGTTACCTGTGTAGGTGTCAGTAAGGTTACAGGGCTATGCTGGGTGTGGGGATGTTACCTGTGTAGGTGTCAGTAAGGTTACAGGGCTATGCTGGGTGTGGGGATGTTACCTGTGTAGAGGTGTCCGTAAGGTTACAGGACTATGCTGGGTGTGGGGATGTTACCTGTGTAGGTGTCAGTAAGGTTACAGGACTATGCTGGGTGCGGGGATGTTACCTGTGTAGAGGTGTCAGTAAGGTTACAGGGCTATGCTGGGTGTGGGGATGTTACCTGTGTAGGTGTCAGTAAGGTTACAGGACTATGCTGGGTGCGGGGATGTTACCTGTGTAGAGGTGTCCGTAAGGTTACAGGACTATGCTGGGTGTGGGGATGTTACCTGTGTAGAGGTGTCCGTAAGGTTACAGGACTATGCTGGGTGTGGGGATGTTACCTGTGTAGGTGTCAGTAAGGTTACAGGACTATGCTGGGTGCGGGGATGTTACCTGTGTAGAGGTGTCAGTAAGGTTACAGGGCTATGCTGGGTGTGGGGATGTTACCTGTGTAGGTGTCAGTAAGGTTACAGGACTATGCTGGGTGTGGGGATGTTACCTGTGTAGGTGTCAGTAAGGTTACAGGGCTATGCTGGGTGTGGGGATGTTACCTGTGTAGAGGTGTCAGTAAGGTTACAGGACTATGCTGGGTGCGGGGATGTTACCTGTGTAGGTGTCAGTAAGGTTACAGGGCTATGCTGGGTGTGGGGATGTTACCTGTGTAGGTGTCAGTAAGGTTACAGGGCTATGCTGGGTGCGGGGATGTTACCTGTGTAGGTGTCAGTAAGGTTACAGGGCTATGCTGGGTGTGTGGATGTTACCTGTGTAGGTGTCAGTAAGGTTACAGGACTATGCTGGGTGTGGGGGATGTTACCTGTGTAAAGGTGTCAGTAAGGTTACAGGACTATGCTGGGTGTGGGGGATGTTACCTGTGTAGAGGTGTCAGTAAGGTTACAGGACTATGCTGGGTGTGGGGATGTTACCTGTGTAGGTGTCAGTAAGGTTACAGGGCTATGCTGGGTGCGGGGATGTTACCTGTGTAGGTGTCAGTAAGGTTACAGAGCTATGCTGGGTGCGGGGATGTTACCTGTGTAGAGGTGTCAGTAAGGTTACAGGACTATGCTGGGTGTGGGGATGTTACCTGTGTAGAGGTGTCAGTAAGGTTACAGGACTATGCTGGGTGCGGGGATGTTACCTGTGTAGGTGTCAGTAAGGTTACAGGGCTATGCTGGGTGCGGGGATGTTACCTGTGTAGGTGTCAGTAAGGTTACAGGGCTATGCTGGGTGCGGGGATGTACCTGTGTAGGTGTCAGTAAGGTTACAGGGCTATGCTGGGTGCGGGGATGTTACCTGTGTAGGTGTCAGTAAGGTTACAGGACTATGCTGGGTGTGGGGATGTTACCTGTGTAGGTGTCAGTAAGGTTACATGGCTATGCTGGGTGCGGGGATGTTACCTGTGTAGGTGTCAGTAAGGTTACAGGACTATGCTGGGTGTGGGGAAGTTACCTGTGTAGAGGTGTCAGTAAGGTTACAGGACTATGCTGGGTGTGGGGATGTTACCTGTGTAGGTGTCAGTAAGGTTACAGGGCTATGCTGGGTGTGGGGATGTTACCTGTGTAGGTGTCAGTAAGGTTACAGGACTATGCTGGGTGTGGGGATGTTACCTGTGTAGGTGTCAGTAAGGTTACAGGGCTATGCTGGGTGCGGGGATGTTACCTGTGTAGAGGTGTCAGTAAGGTTACAGGGCTATGCTGGGTGTGGGGATGTTACCTGTGTAGGTGTCAGTAAGGTTACAGGACTATGCTGGGTGTGGGGATGTTACCTGTGTAGGTGTCAGTAAGGTTACAGGGCTATGCTGGGTGTGGGGATGTTACCTGTGTAGGTGTCAGTAAGGTTACAGGGCTATGCTGGGTGTGGGGATGTTACCTGTGTAGGTGTCAGTAAGGTTACAGGACTATGCTGGGTGTGGGGATGTTACCTGTGTAGGTGTCAGTAAGGTTACAGGGCTATGCTGGGTGTGGGGATGTTACCTGTGTAGGTGTCAGTAAGGTTACAGGGCTATGCTGGGTGTGGGGATGTTACCTGTGTAGGTGTCAGTAAGGTTACAGGACTATGCTGGGTGTGGGGATGTTACCTGTGTAGAGGTGTCAGTAAGGTTACAGGGCTATGCTGGGTGTGGGGATGTTACCTGTGTAGGTGTCAGTAAGGTTACATGGCTATGCTGGGTGTGGGGAAGTTACCTGTGTAGGTGTCAGTAAGGTTACAGGACTATGCTGGGTGTTACCTGTGTAGAGGTGTCAGTAAGGTTACAGGGCTATGCTGGGTGCGGGGATGTTACCTGTGTAGAGGTGTCAGTAAGGTTACAGGACTATGCTGGGTGTGGGGATGTTACCAGTGTAGGTGTCAGTAAGGTTACAGGACTATGCTGGGTGTGGGGATGTTACCTGTGTAGAGGTGTCAGTAAGGTTACAGGGCTGTGCCGGGTGTGGGGATGTTACCTGTGTAGGTGTCAGTAAGGTTACAGGGCTATGCTGGGTGTGGGGATGTTACCTGTGTAGGTGTCAGTAAGGTTACAGGACTATGCTGGGTGTGGGGATGTTACCTGTGTAGGTGTCAGTAAGGTTACAGGACTATGCTGGGTGCGGGGATGTTACCTGTGTAGAGGTGTCAGTAAGGTTACAGGACTATGCTGGGTGTGGGGATGTTACCAGTGTAGGTGTCAGTAAGGTTACAGGACTATGCTGGGTGTGGGGATGTTACCTGTGTAGAGGTGTCAGTAAGGTTACAGGGCTGTGCCGGGTGTGGGGATGTTACCTGTGTAGGTGTCAGTAAGGTTACAGGGCTATGCTGGGTGTGGGGATGTTACCTGTGTAGGTGTCAGTAAGGTTACAGGGCTATGCTGGGTGTGGGGATGTTACCTGTGTAGGTGTCAGTAAGGTTACAGGGCTATGCTGGGTGTGGGGATGTTACCTGTGTAGAGGTGTCAGTAAGGTTACAGGACTATGCTGGGTGCGGGGATGTTACCTGTGTAGGTGTCAGTAAGGTTACAGGGCTATGCTGGGTGTGGGGATGTTACCTGTGTAGGTGTCAGTAAGGTTACAGGGCTATGCTGGGTGCGGGGATGTTACCTGTGTAGGTGTCAGTAAGGTTACAGGACTATGCTGGGTGTGGGGATGTTACCTGTGTAGGTGTCAGTAAGGTTACAGGACTATGCTGGGTGTGGGGATGTTACCTGTGTAGGTGTCAGTAAGGTTACAGGGCTATGCTGGGTGCGGGGATGTTACCTGTGTAGGTGTCAGTAAGGTTACATGGCTATGCTGGGTGTGGGGATGTTACCTGTGTAGAGGTGTCAGTAAGGTTACAGGGCTATGCTGGGTGTGGGGATGTTACCTGTGTAGGTGTCAGTAAGGTTACAGGGCTATGCTGGGTGTGGGGATATTACCTGTGTAGGTGTCAGTAAGGTTACATGGCTATGCTGGGTGTGGGGATGTTACCTGTGTAGGTGTCAGTAAGGTTACAGGGCTATGCTGGGTGTGGGGATGTTACTTGTGTAGGTGTCAGTAAGGTTACAGGGCTATGCTGGGTGCGGGGATGTTACCTGTGTAGGTGTCAGTAAGGTTACAGGGCTATGCTGGGTGTGGGGATGTTACTTGTGTAGGTGTCAGTAAGGTTACAGGGCTATGCTGGGTGCGGGGATGTTACCTGTGTAGGTGTCAGTAAGGTTACAGGGCTATGCTGGGTGTGGGGATGTTACCTGTGTAGAGGTGTCAGTAAGGTTACAGGACTATGCTGGGTGTGGGGATGTTACCTGTGTAGGTGTCAGTAAGGTTACAGGGCTATGCTGGGTGTGGGGATGTTACCTGTGTAGGTGTCAGTAAGGTTACAGGGCTATGCTGGGTGTGGGGATGTTACCTGTGTAGGTGTCAGTAAGGTTACAGGGCTATGCTGGGTGCGGGGATGTTACCTGTGTAGGTGTCAGTAAGGTTACAGGACTATGCTGGGTGTGGGGATGTTACCTGTGTAGGTGTCAGTAAGGTTACAGGACTATGCTGGGTGTGGGGATGTTACCTGTGTAGGTGTCAGTAAGGTTACAGGGCTATGCTGGGTGCGGGGATGTTACCTGTGTAGGTGTCAGTAAGGTTACAGGACTATGCTGGGTGTGGGGATGTTACCTGTGTAGGTGTCAGTAAGGTTACAGGGCTATGCTGGGTGCGGGGATGTTACCTGTGTAGGTGTCAGTAAGGTTACATGGCTATGCTGGGTGTGGGGATGTTACCTGTGTAGGTGTCAGTAAGGTTACAGGACTATGCTGGGTGCGGGGATGTTACCTGTGTAGAGGTGTCAGTAAGGTTACAGGGCTATGCTGGGTGCGGGGATGTTACCTGTGTAGGTGTCAGTAAGGTTACAGGACTATGCTGGGTGCGGGGATGTTACCTGTGTAGGTGTCAGTAAGGTTACAGGGCTATGCTGGGTGTGGGGATGTTACCTGTGTAGGTGTCAGTAAGGTTACAGGACTATGCTGGGTGTGGGGATGTTACCTGTGTAGGTGTCAGTAAGGTTACAGGGCTATGCTGGGTGTGGGGATGTTACCTGTGTAGGTGTCAGTAAGGTTACAGGACTATGCTGGGTGTGGGGAAGTTACCTGTGTAGAGGTGTCAGTAAGGTTACAGGGCTATGCTGGGTGTGGGGATGTTACCTGTGTAGGTGTCAGTAAGGTTACAGGACTATGCTGGGTGTGGGGATGTTACCTGTGTAGGTGTCAGTAAGGTTACAGGGCTATGCTGGGTGCGGGGATGTTACCTGTGTAGGTGTCAGTAAGGTTACAGGACTATGCTGGGTGTGGGGATGTTACCTGTGTAGGTGTCAGTAAGGTTACAGGGCTATGCTGGGTGCGGGGATGTTACCTGTGTAGGTGTCAGTAAGGTTACATGGCTATGCTGGGTGTGGGGATGTTACCTGTGTAGGTGTCAGTAAGGTTACAGGACTATGCTGGGTGCGGGGATGTTACCTGTGTAGAGGTGTCAGTAAGGTTACAGGGCTATGCTGGGTGCGGGGATGTTACCTGTGTAGGTGTCAGTAAGGTTACAGGACTATGCTGGGTGCGGGGATGTTACCTGTGTAGGTGTCAGTAAGGTTACAGGGCTATGCTGGGTGTGGGGATGTTACCTGTGTAGGTGTCAGTAAGGTTACAGGACTATGCTGGGTGTGGGGATGTTACCTGTGTAGGTGTCAGTAAGGTTACAGGGCTATGCTGGGTGTGGGGATGTTACCTGTGTAGGTGTCAGTAAGGTTACAGGACTATGCTGGGTGTGGGGAAGTTACCTGTGTAGAGGTGTCAGTAAGGTTACAGGGCTATGCTGGGTGTGGGGATGTTACCTGTGTAGGTGTCAGTAAGGTTACAGGACTATGCTGGGTGTGGGGATGTTACCTGTGTAGGTGTCAGTAAGGTTACAGGGCTATGCTGGGTGCGGGGATGTTACCTGTGTAGGTGTCAGTAAGGTTACAGGGCTATGCTGGGTGTGGGGATGTTACCTGTGTAGGTGTCAGTAAGGTTACAGGACTATGCTGGGTGTGGGGATGTTACCTGTGTAGGTGTCAGTAAGGTTACAGGGCTATGCTGGGTGTGGGGATGTTACCTGTGTAGGTGTCAGTAAGGTTACAGGACTATGCTGGGTGTGGGGAAGTTACCTGTGTAGAGGTGTCAGTAAGGTTACAGGGCTATGCTGGGTGTGGGGATGTTACCTGTGTAGGTGTCAGTAAGGTTACAGGACTATGCTGGGTGTGGGGATGTTACCTGTGTAGGTGTCAGTAAGGTTACAGGGCTATGCTGGGTGCGGGGATGTTACCTGTGTAGGTGTCAGTAAGGTTACAGGGCTATGCTGGGTGTGGGGATGTTACCTGTGTAGGTGTCAGTAAGGTTACAGGGCTATGCTGGGTGTGGGGATGTTACCTGTGTAGGTGTCAGTAAGGTTACAGGGCTATGCTGGGTGTGGGGATGTTACCTGTGTAGAGGTGTCAGTAAGGTTACAGGGCTATGCTGGGTGTGGGGATGTTACCTGTGTAGGTGTCAGTAAGGTTACAGGGCTATGCTGGGTGTGGGGAAGTTACCTGTGTAGGTGTCAGTAAGGTTACAGGACTATGCTGGGTGTGGGGATGTTACCTGTGTAGGTGTCAGTAAGGTTACAGGGCTATGCTGGGTGTGGGGATGTTACCTGTGTAGGTGTCAGTAAGGTTACAGGGCTATGCTGGGTGTGGGGATGTTACCTGTGTAGGTGTCAGTAAGGTTACAGGGCTATGCTGGGTGTGGGGATGTTACCTGTGTAGGTGTCAGTAAGGTTACAGGGCTATGCTGGGTGTGGGGATGTTACCTGTGTAGGTGTCAGTAAGGTTACAGGGCTATGCTGGGTGCGGGGATGTTACCTGTGTAGGTGTCAGTAAGGTTACAGGGCTATGCTGGGTGTGGGGATGTTACCTGTGTAGGTGTCAGTAAGGTTACAGGACTATGCTGGGTGTGGGGATGTTACCTGTGTAGGTGTCAGTAAGGTTACAGGGCTATGCTGGGTGCGGGGATGTTACCTGTGTAGGTGTCTGTAAGGTTACAGGGCTATGCAGGGTGCGGGGATGTTACCTGTGTAGGTGTCAGTAAGGTTACAGGACTATGCTGGGTGCGGGGATGTTACCTGTGTAGAGGTGTCAGTAAGGTTACAGGGCTATGCTGGGTGCGGGGATGTTACCTGTGTAGAGGTGTCAGTAAGGTTACAGGGCTATGCTGGGTGTGGGGATGTCACCTGTGTAGGTGTCAGTAAGGTTACAGGGCTATGCTGGGTGTGGGGATGTTACCTGTGTAGGTGTCAGTAAAGTTACAGGGCTATGCTGGGTGTGGGGATGTTACCTGTGTAGAGGTGTCAGTAAGGTTACAGGGCTATGCTGGGTGCGGGGATGTTACCTGTGTAGAGGTGTCAGTAAGGTTACAGGGCTATGCTGGGTGCGGGGATGTTACCTGTGTAGAGGTGTCAGTAAGGTTACAGGACTATGCTGGGTGCGGGGATGTTACCTGTGTAGAGGTGTCAGTAAGGTTACAGGGCTATGCTGGGTGCGGGGATGTTAACCTGTGTAGAGGTGTCAGTAAGGTTACAGGGCTATGCTGGGTGTGGGGATGTTACCTGTGTAGGTGTCAGTAAGGTTACAGGGCTATGCTGGGTGTGGGGATGTTACCTGTGTAGGTGTCAGTAAGGTTACAGGACTATGCTGGGTGTGGGGATGTTACCTGTGTAGGTGTCAGTAAGGTTACAGGGCTATGCTGGGTGTGGGGATGTTACCTGTGTAGGTGTCAGTAAGGTTACAGGGCTATGCTGGGTGCGGGGATGTTACCTGTGTAGGTGTCTGTAAGGTTACAGGGCTATGCAGGGTGCGGGGATGTTACCTGTGTAGGTGTCAGTAAGGTTACATGGCTATGCTGGGTGCGGGGATGTTACCTGTGTAGGTGTCAGTAAGGTTACAGGACTATGCTGGGTGCGGGGATGTTACCTGTGTAGGTGTCAGTAAGGTTACAGGGCTATGCTGGGTGTGGGGATGTTACCTGTGTAGGTGTCAGTAAGGTTACAGGGCTATGCTGGGTGTGGGGATGTTACTTGTGTAGGTGTCAGTAAGGTTACAGGACTATGCTGGGTGTGGGGATGTTACCTGTGTAGAGGTATCAGTAAGGTTACAGGACTATGCTGGGTGTGGGGATGTTACCTGTGTAGGTGTCAGTAAGGTTACAGGGCTATGCTGAGTGTGGGGATGTTACCTGTGTAGGTGTCAGTAAGGTTACAGGGCTATGCTGGGTGTGGGGATGTTACCTGTGTAGAGGTGTCAGTAAGGTTACAGGACTATGCTGGGTGTGGGGATGTTACCTGTGTAGGTGTCAGTAAGGTTACAGGACTATGCTGGGTGTGGGGATGTTACCTGTGTAGGTGTCAGTAAGGTTACAGGACTATGCTGGGTGTGGGGATGTTACCTGTGTAGAGGTGTCAGTAAGGTTACAGGGCTATGCTGGGTGCGGGGATGTTACCTGTGTAGAGGTGTCAGTAAGGTTACAGGACTATGCTGGGTGTGGGGATGTTACCTGTGTAGAGGTGTCAGTAAGGTTACAGGGCTATGCTGGGTGCGGGGATGTTACCTGTGTAGAGGTGTCAGTAAGGTTACAGGACTATGCTGGGTGTGGGGATGTTACCTGTGTAGGTGTCAGTAAGGTTACAGGACTATGCTGGGTGTGGGGATGTTACCTGTGTAGAGGTGTCAGTAAGGTTACAGGGCTATGCTGGGTGTGGGGATGTTACCTGTGTAGGTGTCAGTAAGGTTACAGGGCTATGCTGGGTGTGGGGATGTTACCTGTGTAGGTGTCAGTAAGGTTACATGGCTATGCTGGGTGCGGGGATGTTACCTGTGTAGGTGTCAGTAAGGTTACAGGGCTATGCTGGGTGTGGGGATGTTACCTGTGTAGGTGTCAGTAAGGTTACAGGGCTATGCTGGGTGCGGGGATGTTACCTGTGTAGGTGTCAGTAAGGTTACAGGGCTATGCTGGGTGTGGGGATGTTACCTGTGTAGGTGTCAGTAAGGTTACAGGGCTATGCTGGGTGTGGGGATGTTACCTGTGTAGGTGTCAGTAAGGTTACAGGGCTATGCTGGGTGTGGGGATGTTACCTGTGTAGGTGTCAGTAAGGTTACAGGACTATGCTGGGTGTGGGGATGTTACCTGTGTAGAGGTGTCAGTAAGGTTACAGGACTATGCTGGGTGTGGGGATGTTACCTGTGTAGGTGTCAGTAAGGTTACAGGACTATGCTGGGTGTGGGGATGTTACCTGTGTAGGTGTCAGTAAGGTTACAGGACTATGCTGGGTGTGGGGATGTTACCTGTGTAGGTGTCAGTAAGGTTACAGGGCTATGCTGGGTGTTACCTGTGTAGGTGTCAGTAAGGTTACAGGGCTATGCTGGGTGTTACCTGTGTAGGTGTCAGTAAGGTTACATGGCTATGCTGGGTGCGGGGATGTTACCTGTGTAGGTGTCAGTAAGGTTACAGGGCTATGCTGGGTGCGGGGATGTTACCTGTGTAGGTGTCAGTAAGGTTACAGGGCTATGCTGGGTGTGGGGATGTTACCTGTGTAGGTGTCAGTAAGGTTACAGGGCTATGCTGGGTGTGGGGATGTTACCTGTGTAGGTGTCAGTAAGGTTACAGGGCTATGCTGGGTGTGGGGATGTTACCTGTGTAGGTGTCAGTAAGGTTACAGGGCTATGCTGGGTGTGGGGATGTTACCTGTGTAGGTGTCAGTAAGGTTACAGGGCTATGCTGGGTGTGGGGATGTTACCTGTGTAGAGGTGTCAGTAAGGTTACAGGGCTATGCTGAGTGTGGGGATGTTACCTGTGTAGGTGTCAGTAAGGTTACAGGACTATGCTGGGTGCGGGGATGTTACCTGTGTAGAGGTGTCAGTAAGGTTACAGGACTATGCTGGGTGTGGGGATGTTACCTGTGTAGGTGTCAGTAAGGTTACAGGGCTATGCTGGGTGTGGGGATGTTACCTGTGTAGGTGTCAGTAAGGTTACAGGGCTATGCTGGGTGTGGGGATGTTACCTGTGTAGGTGTCAGTAAGGTTACAGGGCTATGCTGGGTGCGGGGATGTTACCTGTGTAGGTGTCAGTAAGGTTACAGGGCTATGCTGGGTGTGGGGATGTTACCTGTGTAGGTGTCAGTAAGGTTACAGGGCTATGCTGGGTGTGGGGATGTTACCTGTGTAGGTGTCAGTAAGGTTACAGGACTATGCTGGGTGCGGGGATGTTACCTGTGTAGGTGTCAGTAAGGTTACAGGGCTATGCTGGGTGTGGGGATGTTACCTGTGTAGGTGTCAGTAAGGTTACAGGGCTATGCTGGGTGTGGGGATGTTACCTGTGTAGGTGTCAGTAAGGTTACAGGACTATGCTGGGTGTGGGGATGTTACCTGTGTAGGTGTCAGTAAGGTTACAGGACTATGCTGGGTGCGGGGATGTTACCTGTGTAGAGGTGTCAGTAAGGTTACAGGGCTATGCTGGGTGTGGGGAAGTTACCTGTGTAGGTGTCAGTAAGGTTACAGGGCTATGCTGGGTGTGGGGATGTTACCTGTGTAGGTGTCAGTAAGGTTACAGGGCTATGCTGGGTGTGGGGATGTTACCTGTGTAGGTGTCAGTAAGGTTACAGGACTATGCTGGGTGTGGGGATGTTACCTGTGTAGGTGTCAGTAAGGTTACAGGGCTATGCTGGGTGTGGGGATGTTACCTATGTAGAGGTGTCAGTAAGGTTACAGGGCTATGCTGGGTGTGGGGATGTTACCTGTGTAGGTGTCAGTAAGGTTACAGGGCTATGCTGGGTGTGGGGATGTTACCTGTGTAGGTGTCAGTAAGGTTACAGGGCTATGCTGGGTGTGGGGATGTTACCTGTGTAGGTGTCAGTAAGGTTACAGGGCTATGCTGGGTGTGGGGATGTTACCTGTGTAGGTGTCAGTAAGGTTACAGGGCTATGCTGGGTGTGGGGATGTTACCTGTGTAGGTGTCAGTAAGGTTACAGGACTATGCTGGGTGTGGGGATGTTACCTGTGTAGGTGTCAGTAAGGTTACAGGGCTATGCTGGGTGTGAGGATGTTACCTGTGTAGGTGTCAGTAAGGTTACAGGGCTATGCTGGGTGTGGGGATGTTACCTGTGTAGGTGTCAGTAAGGTTACAGGGCTATGCTGGGTGCGGGGATGTTACCTGTGTAGGTGTCAGTAAGGTTACAGGACTATGCTGGGTGTGGGGATGTTACCTGTGTAGGTGTCAGTAAGGTTACAGGACTATGCTGGGTGTGGGGATGTTACCTGTGTAGGTGTCAGTAAGGTTACAGGGCTATGCTGGGTGTGGGGATGTTACCTGTGTAGGTGTCAGTAAGGTTACAGGGCTATGCTGGGTGTGGGGATGTTACCTGTGTAGAGGTGTCAGTAAGGTTACAGGGCTATGCTGGGTGTGGGGATGTTACCTGTGTAGGTGTCAGTAAGGTTACAGGGCTATGCTGGGTGCGGGGATGTTACCTGTGTAGAGGTATCAGTAAGGTTACAGGGCTATGCTGGGTGTGGGGATGTTACCTGTGTAGGTGTCAGTAAGGTTACAGGGCTATGCTGGGTGTGGGGATGTTACCTGTGTAGGTGTCAGTAAGGTTACAGGACTATGCTGGGTGTGGGGATGTTACCTGTGTAGGTGTCAGTAAGGTTACAGGACTATGCTGGGTGTGGGGATGTTACCTGTGTAGGTGTCAGTAAGGTTACATGGCTATGCTGGGTGTGGGGAAGTTACCTGTGTAGAGGTGTCAGTAAGGTTACATGGCTATGCTGGGTGTGGGGAAGTTACCTGTGTAGGTGTCAGTAAGGTTACAGGACTATGCTGGGTGCAGGGATGTTACCTGTGTAGGTGTCAGTCAGGTTACAGGGCTATGCTGGGTGTGGGGATGTTACCTGTGTAGGTGTCAGTAAGGTTACAGGACTATGCTGGGTGTGGGGATGTTACCTGTGTAGGTGTCAGTAAGGTTATAGGGCTATGCTGGGTGCGGGGATGTTACCTGTGTAGGTGTCAGTAAGGTTACAGGGCTATGCTGGGTGTGGGGATGTTACCTGTGTAGGTGTCAGTAAGGTTACAGGACTATGCTGGGTGCGGGGATGTTACCTGTGTAGGTGTCAGTAAGGTTACAGGGCTATGCTGGGTGCGGGGATGTTACCTGTGTAGGTGTCAGTAAGGTTACAGGACTATGCTGGGTGTGGGGAAGTTACCTGTGTAGGTGTCAGTAAGGTTACATGGCTATGCTGGGTGCGGGGATGTTACCTGTGTAGGTGTCAGTAAGGTTACAGGGCTATGCTGGGTGTGGGGATGTTACCTGTGTAGGTGTCAGTAAGGTTACAGGACTATGCTGGGTGTGGGGATGTTACCTGTGTAGGTGTCAGTAAGGTTACAGGGCTATGCTGGGTGTGGGGATGTTACCTATGTAGAGGTGTCAGTAAGGTTACAGGGCTATGCTGGGTGTGGGGATGTTACCTGTGTAGGTGTCAGTAAGGTTACAGGGCTATGCTGGGTGTGGGGATGTTACCTGTGTAGGTGTCAGTAAGGTTACAGGGCTATGCTGGGTGTGGGGATGTTACCTGTGTAGGTGTCAGTAAGGTTACAGGGCTATGCTGGGTGTGGGGATGTTACCTGTGTAGGTGTCAGTAAGGTTACAGGGCTATGCTGGGTGTGGGGATGTTACCTGTGTAGGTGTCAGTAAGGTTACAGGACTATGCTGGGTGTGGGGATGTTACCTGTGTAGGTGTCAGTAAGGTTACAGGGCTATGCTGGGTGTGAGGATGTTACCTGTGTAGGTGTCAGTAAGGTTACAGGGCTATGCTGGGTGTGGGGATGTTACCTGTGTAGGTGTCAGTAAGGTTACAGGGCTATGCTGGGTGCGGGGATGTTACCTGTGTAGGTGTCAGTAAGGTTACAGGACTATGCTGGGTGTGGGGATGTTACCTGTGTAGGTGTCAGTAAGGTTACAGGACTATGCTGGGTGTGGGGATGTTACCTGTGTAGGTGTCAGTAAGGTTACAGGGCTATGCTGGGTGTGGGGATGTTACCTGTGTAGGTGTCAGTAAGGTTACAGGGCTATGCTGGGTGTGGGGATGTTACCTGTGTAGAGGTGTCAGTAAGGTTACAGGGCTATGCTGGGTGTGGGGATGTTACCTGTGTAGGTGTCAGTAAGGTTACAGGGCTATGCTGGGTGCGGGGATGTTACCTGTGTAGAGGTATCAGTAAGGTTACAGGGCTATGCTGGGTGTGGGGATGTTACCTGTGTAGGTGTCAGTAAGGTTACAGGGCTATGCTGGGTGTGGGGATGTTACCTGTGTAGGTGTCAGTAAGGTTACAGGACTATGCTGGGTGTGGGGATGTTACCTGTGTAGGTGTCAGTAAGGTTACAGGACTATGCTGGGTGTGGGGATGTTACCTGTGTAGGTGTCAGTAAGGTTACATGGCTATGCTGGGTGTGGGGAAGTTACCTGTGTAGAGGTGTCAGTAAGGTTACATGGCTATGCTGGGTGTGGGGAAGTTACCTGTGTAGGTGTCAGTAAGGTTACAGGACTATGCTGGGTGCAGGGATGTTACCTGTGTAGGTGTCAGTCAGGTTACAGGGCTATGCTGGGTGTGGGGATGTTACCTGTGTAGGTGTCAGTAAGGTTACAGGACTATGCTGGGTGTGGGGATGTTACCTGTGTAGGTGTCAGTAAGGTTATAGGGCTATGCTGGGTGCGGGGATGTTACCTGTGTAGGTGTCAGTAAGGTTACAGGGCTATGCTGGGTGTGGGGATGTTACCTGTGTAGGTGTCAGTAAGGTTACAGGACTATGCTGGGTGCGGGGATGTTACCTGTGTAGGTGTCAGTAAGGTTACAGGGCTATGCTGGGTGCGGGGATGTTACCTGTGTAGGTGTCAGTAAGGTTACAGGACTATGCTGGGTGTGGGGAAGTTACCTGTGTAGGTGTCAGTAAGGTTACATGGCTATGCTGGGTGCGGGGATGTTACCTGTGTAGGTGTCAGTAAGGTTACAGGGCTATGCTGGGTGTGGGGATGTTACCTGTGTAGGTGTCAGTAAGGTTACAGGACTATGCTGGGTGCGGGGATGTTACCTGTGTAGGTGTCAGTAAGGTTACAGGACTATGCTGGGTGTGGGGATGTTACCTGTGTAGGTGTCAGTAAGGTTACATGGCTATGCTGGGTGCGGGGATGTTACCTGTGTAGGTGTCAGTAAGGTTACAGGGCTATGCTGGGTGTGGGGATGTTACCTGTGTAGGTGTCAGTAAGGTTACAGGGCTATGCTGGGTGTGGGGATGTTACCTGTGTAGGTGTCAGTAAGGTTACAGGGCTATGCTGGGTGTGGGGATGTTACCTGTGTAGGTGTCAGTAAGGTTACAGGGCTATGCTGGGTGTGGGGATGTTACCTGTGTAGGTGTCAGTAAGGTTACAGGACTATGCTGGGTGTGGGGATGTTACCTGTGTAGGTGTCAGTAAGGTTACAGGACTATGCTGGGTGTGGGGATGTTACCTGTGTAGGTGTCAGTAAGGTTACATGGCTATGCTGGGTGTGGGGAAGTTACCTGTGTAGAGGTGTCAGTAAGGTTACATGGCTATGCTGGGTGTGGGGAAGTTACCTGTGTAGGTGTCAGTAAGGTTACAGGACTATGCTGGGTGCGGGGATGTTAACTGTGTAGGTGTCAGTAAGGTTACAGGACTATGCTGGGTGCGGGGATGTTACCTGTGTAGGTGTCAGTAAGGTTACAGGGCTATGCTGGGTGCGGGGATGTTACCTGTGTAGGTGTCAGTAAGGTTACAGGACTATGCTGGGTGTGGGGAAGTTACCTGTGTAGGTGTCAGTAAGGTTACAGGGCTATGCTGGGTGCGGGGATGTTACCTGTGTAGGTGTCAGTAAGGTTACAGGGCTATGCTGGGTGTGGGGATGTTACCTGTGTAGGTGTCAGTAAGGTTACATGGCTATGCTGGGTGCGGGGATGTTACCTGTGTAGGTGTCAGTAAGGTTACAGGGCTATGCTGGGTGTGGGGATGTTACCTGTGTAGGTGTCAGTAAGGTTACAGGACTATGCTGGGTGTGGGGAAGTTACCTGTGTAGAGGTGTCAGTAAGGTTACAGGGCTATGCTGGGTGTGGGGATGTTACCTGTGTGTAGGTGTCAGTAAGGTTACAGGGCTATGCTGGGTGTGGGGATGTTACCTGTGTAGGTGTCAGTAAGGTTACAGGGCTATGCTGGGTGTGGGGATGTTACCTGTGTAGGTGTCAGTAAGGTTACAGGGCTATGCTGGGTGTGGGGATGTCACCTGTGTAGGTGTCAGTAAGGTTACAGGACTATGCTGGGTGTGGGGATGTTACCTGTGTAGGTGTCAGTAAGGTTACAGGGCTATGCTGGGTGCGGAGATGTTACCTGTGTAGAGGTGTCAGTAAGGTTACAGGGCTATGCTGGGTGCGGGGATGTTACCTGTGTAGGTGTCAGTAAGGTTACAGGACTATGCTGGGTGTGGGGATGTTACCTGTGTAGGTGTCAGTAAGGTTACAGGGCTATGCTGGGTGTGGGGATGTTACCTGTGTAGGTGTCAGTAAGGTTACAGGACTATGCTGGGTGTGGGGATGTTACCTGTGTAGAGGTGTCAGTAAGGTTACAGGGCTATGCTGGGTGTGGGGATGTTACCTGTGTAGGTGTCAGTAAGGTTACAGGGCTATGCTGGGTGTGGGGATGTTACCTGTGTAGGTGTCAGTAAGGTTACATGGCTATGCTGGGTGTGGGGAAGTTACCTGTGTAGAGGTGTCAGTAAGGTTACAGGACTATGCTGGGTGCGGGGATGTTACCTGTGTAGAGGTGTCAGTAAGGTTACAGGGCTATGCTGGGTGTGGGGATGTTACCTGTGTAGGTGTCAGTAAGGTTACAGGACTATGCTGGGTGCGGGGATGTTACCTGTGTAGGTGTCAGTAAGGTTACAGGGCTATGCTGGGTGCGGGGATGTTACCTGTGTAGAGGTGTCAGTAAGGTTACAGGACTATGCTGGGTGTGGGGAAGTTACCTGTGTAGAGGTGTCAGTAAGGTTACATGGCTATGCTGGGTGTGGGGATGTTACCAGTGTAGGTGTCAGTAAGGTTACAGGACTATGCTGGGTGCGGGGATGTTACCTGTGTAGGTGTCAGTAAGGTTACAGGGCTATGCTGGGTGTGGGGATGTTACCTGTGTAGGTGTCAGTAAGGTTACAGGGCTATGCTGGGTGCGGGGATGTTACCTGTGTAGAGGTGTCAGTAAGGTTACAGGGCTATGCTGGGTGCGGGGATGTTACCTGTGCAGGTGTCAGTAAGGTTACAGGGCTATGCTGGATGTGGGGATGTTACCTGTGTAGAGGTGTCAGTAAGGTTACAGGGCTATGCTGGGTGTGGGGATGTTACCTGTGTAGAGGTGTCAGTAAGGTTACAGGGCTATGCTGGGTGTGGGGATGTTACCTGTGTAGGTGTCAGTAAGGTTACAGGACTATGCTGGGTGTGGGGATGTACCTGTGTAGGTGTCAGTAAGGTTACAGGACTATGCTGGGTGCGGGGATGTTACCTGTGTAGGTGTCAGTAAGGTTACAGGGCTATGCTGGGTGCGGGGATGTTACCTGTGTAGGTGTCAGTAAGGTTACAGGACTATGCTGGGTGTGGGGATGTTACCTGTGTAGGTGTCAGTAAGGTTACAGGACTATGCTGGGTGCGGGGATGTTACCTGTGTAGGTGTCAGTAAGGTTACAGGGCTATGCTGGGTGTGGGGATGTTACCTGTGTAGGTGTCAGTAAGGTTACAGGGCTATGCTGGGTGCGGGGATGTTACCTGTGTAGAGGTGTCAGTAAGGTTACAGGGCTATGCTGGGTGCGGGGATGTTACCTGTGTAGGTGTCAGTAAGGTTACATGGCTATGCTGGGTGCGGGGATGTTACCTGTGTAGAGGTGTCAGTAAGGTTACAGGACTATGCTGGGTGCGGGGATGTTACCTGTGTAGGTGTCAGTAAGGTTACAGGGCTATGCTGGGTGTGGGGATGTTACCTGTGTAGGTGTCAGTAAGGTTACAGGGCTATGCTGGGTGCGGGGATGTTACCTGTGTAGGTGTCAGTAAGGTTACAGGGCTATGCTGGGTGTGGGGATGTTACCTGTGTAGGTGTCAGTAAGGTTACAGGGCTATGCTGGGTGTGGGGATGTTACCTGTGTAGGTGTCAGTAAGGTTACAGGGCTATGCTGGGTGTGGGGATGGTACCTGTGTAGAGGTGTCAGTAAGGTTACAGGGCTATGCTGGGTGTGGGGATGGTACCTGTGTAGAGGTGTCAGTAAGGTTACAGGACTATGCTGGGTGTGGGGATGTTACCTGTGTAGGTGTCAGTAAGGTTACAGGGCTATGCTGGGTGTGGGGAAGTTACCTGTGTAGGTGTCAGTAAGGTTACAGGGCTATGCTGGGTGTGGGGATGTTACCTGTGTAGGTGTCAGTAAGGTTACAGGGCTATGCTGGGTGTGGGGAAGTTACCTGTGTAGAGGTGTCAGTAAGGTTACAGGGCTATGCTGGGTGTGGGGATGTTACCTGTGTAGAGGTGTAAGTAAGGTTACATGGCTATGCTGGGTGCGGGGATGTTACCTGTGTAGGTGTCAGTAAGGTTACAGGGCTATGCTGGGTGTGGGGATGTTACCTGTGTAGGTGTCAGTAAGGTTACAGGGCTATGCTGGGTGTGGGGATGTTACCTGTGTAGGTGTCAGTAAGGTTACAGGGCTATGCTGGGTGTGGGGATGTTACCTGTGTAGGTGTCAGTAAGGTTACAGGGCTATGCTGGGTGTGGGGATGTTACCTGTGTAGGTGTCAGTAAGGTTACATGGCTATGCTGGGTGCGGGGATGTTACCTGTGTAGAGGTGTCAGTAAGGTTACAGGACTATGCTGGGTGTGGGGATGTTACCTGTGTAGGTGTCAGTAAGGTTACAGGACTATGCTGGGTGCGGGGATGTTACCTGTGTAGAGGTGTCAGTAAGGTTACAGGGCTATGCTGGGTGTGGGGATGTTACCTGTGTAGGTGTCAGTAAGGTTACAGGGCTATGCTGGGTGTGGGGATGTTACCTGTGTAGGTGTCAGTAAGGTTACAGGGCTATGCTGGGTGTGGGGATGTTACCTGTGTAGGTGTCAGTAAGGTTACAGGGCTATGCTGGGTGTGGGGAAGTTACCTGTGTAGGTGTCAGTAAGGTTACAGGGCTATGCTGGGTGTGGGGATGTTACCTGTGTAGGTGTCAGTAAGGTTACAGGACTATGCTGGGTGTGGGGATGTTACCTGTGTAGGTGTCAGTAAGGTTACAGGGCTATGCTGGGTGTGGGGATGTTACCTGTGTAGGTGTCAGTAAGGTTACAGGGCTATGCTGGGTGTGGGGAAGTTACCTGTGTAGGTGTCAGTAAGGTTACAGGGCTATGCTGGGTGTGGGGATGTTACCTGTGTAGGTGTCAGTAAGGTTACAGGACTATGCTGGGTGCGGGGATGTTACCTGTGTAGGTGTCAGTAAGGTTACAGGGCTATGCTGGGTGTGGGGATGTTACCTGTGTAGGTGTCAGTAAGGTTACAGGGCTATGCTGGGTGTGGGGATGTTACCTGTGTAGGTGTCAGTAAGGTTACAGGGCTATGCTGGGTGTGGGGAAGTTACCTGTGTAGGTGTCAGTAAGGTTACAGGGCTATGCTGGGTGTGGGGATGTTACCTGTGTAGGTGTCAGTAAGGTTACAGGACTATGCTGGGTGTGGGGATGTTACCTGTGTAGGTGTCAGTAAGGTTACAGGGCTATGCTGGGTGTGGGGATGTTACCTGTGTAGAGGTGTCAGTAAGGTTACAGGGCTATGCTGGGTGTGGGGATGTTACCTGTGTAGGTGTCAGTAAGGTTACAGGGCTATGCTGGGTGTGGGGATGTTACCTGTGTAGGTGTCAGTAAGGTTACAGGGCTATGCTGGGTGTGGGGATGTTACCTGTGTAGGTGTCAGTAAGGTTACAGGGCTATGCTGGGTGTGGGGATGTTACCTGTGTAGGTGTCAGTAAGGTTACAGGACTATGCTGGGTGCGGGGATGTTACCTGTGTAGGTGTCAGTAAGGTTACAGGGCTATGCTGGGTGTGGGGATGTTACCTGTGTAGGTGTCAGTAAGGTTACAGGACTATGCTGGGTGTGGGGATGTTACCTGTGTAGGTGTCAGTAAGGTTACAGGGCTATGCTGGGTGTGGGGATGTTACCTGTGTAGGTGTCAGTAAGGTTACAGGGCTATGCTGGGTGTGGGGATGTTACCTGTGTAGAGGTGTCCGTAAGGTTACAGGACTATGCTGGGTGTGGGGATGTTACCTGTGTAGGTGTCAGTAAGGTTACAGGACTATGCTGGGTGCGGGGATGTTACCTGTGTAGAGGTGTCAGTAAGGTTACAGGGCTATGCTGGGTGTGGGGATGTTACCTGTGTAGGTGTCAGTAAGGTTACAGGACTATGCTGGGTGCGGGGATGTTACCTGTGTAGAGGTGTCCGTAAGGTTACAGGACTATGCTGGGTGTGGGGATGTTACCTGTGTAGGTGTCAGTAAGGTTACAGGACTATGCTGGGTGCGGGGATGTTACCTGTGTAGAGGTGTCAGTAAGGTTACAGGGCTATGCTGGGTGTGGGGATGTTACCTGTGTAGGTGTCAGTAAGGTTACAGGACTATGCTGGGTGTGGGGATGTTACCTGTGTAGGTGTCAGTAAGGTTACAGGGCTATGCTGGGTGTGGGGATGTTACCTGTGTAGAGGTGTCAGTAAGGTTACAGGACTATGCTGGGTGCGGGGATGTTACCTGTGTAGGTGTCAGTAAGGTTACAGGGCTATGCTGGGTGTGGGGATGTTACCTGTGTAGGTGTCAGTAAGGTTACAGGGCTATGCTGGGTGCGGGGATGTTACCTGTGTAGGTGTCAGTAAGGTTACAGGGCTATGCTGGGTGTGTGGATGTTACCTGTGTAGGTGTCAGTAAGGTTACAGGACTATGCTGGGTGTGGGGGATGTTACCTGTGTAAAGGTGTCAGTAAGGTTACAGGACTATGCTGGGTGTGGGGGATGTTACCTGTGTAGAGGTGTCAGTAAGGTTACAGGACTATGCTGGGTGTGGGGATGTTACCTGTGTAGGTGTCAGTAAGGTTACAGGGCTATGCTGGGTGCGGGGATGTTACCTGTGTAGGTGTCAGTAAGGTTACAGAGCTATGCTGGGTGCGGGGATGTTACCTGTGTAGAGGTGTCAGTAAGGTTACAGGACTATGCTGGGTGTGGGGATGTTACCTGTGTAGAGGTGTCAGTAAGGTTACAGGACTATGCTGGGTGCGGGGATGTTACCTGTGTAGGTGTCAGTAAGGTTACAGGGCTATGCTGGGTGCGGGGATGTTACCTGTGTAGGTGTCAGTAAGGTTACAGGGCTATGCTGGGTGCGGGGATGTACCTGTGTAGGTGTCAGTAAGGTTACAGGGCTATGCTGGGTGCGGGGATGTTACCTGTGTAGGTGTCAGTAAGGTTACAGGACTATGCTGGGTGTGGGGATGTTACCTGTGTAGGTGTCAGTAAGGTTACATGGCTATGCTGGGTGCGGGGATGTTACCTGTGTAGGTGTCAGTAAGGTTACAGGACTATGCTGGGTGTGGGGAAGTTACCTGTGTAGAGGTGTCAGTAAGGTTACAGGACTATGCTGGGTGTGGGGATGTTACCTGTGTAGGTGTCAGTAAGGTTACAGGGCTATGCTGGGTGTGGGGATGTTACCTGTGTAGGTGTCAGTAAGGTTACAGGACTATGCTGGGTGTGGGGATGTTACCTGTGTAGGTGTCAGTAAGGTTACAGGGCTATGCTGGGTGCGGGGATGTTACCTGTGTAGAGGTGTCAGTAAGGTTACAGGGCTATGCTGGGTGTGGGGATGTTACCTGTGTAGGTGTCAGTAAGGTTACAGGACTATGCTGGGTGTGGGGATGTTACCTGTGTAGGTGTCAGTAAGGTTACAGGGCTATGCTGGGTGTGGGGATGTTACCTGTGTAGGTGTCAGTAAGGTTACAGGGCTATGCTGGGTGTGGGGATGTTACCTGTGTAGGTGTCAGTAAGGTTACAGGGCTATGCTGGGTGCGGGGATGTTACCTGTGTAGGTGTCAGTAAGGTTACAGGACTATGCTGGGTGTGGGGATGTTACCTGTGTAGGTGTCAGTAAGGTTACAGGACTATGCTGGGTGTGGGGATGTTACCTGTGTAGGTGTCAGTAAGGTTACAGGGCTATGCTGGGTGTGGGGATGTTACCTGTGTAGGTGTCAGTAAGGTTACAGGGCTATGCTGGGTGTGGGGATGTTACCTGTGTAGGTGTCAGTAAGGTTACAGGGCTATGCTGGGTGTGGGAATGTTACCTGTGTAGAGGTGTCAGTAAGGTTACAGGGCTATGCTGGGTGTGGGGATGTTACCTGTGTAGGTGTCAGTAAGGTTACAGGACTATGCTGGGTGTGGGGATGTTACCTGTGTAGGTGTCAGTAAGGTTACAGGGCTATGCTGGGTGTGGGGATGTTACCTGTGTAGGTGTCAGTAAGGTTACAGGGCTATGCTGGGTGTGGGGATGTTACCTGTGTAGGTGTCAGTAAGGTTACAGGACTATGCTGGGTGTGGGGATGTTACCTGTGTAGGTGTCAGTAAGGTTACAGGGCTATGCTGGGTGTGGGGATGTTACCTGTGTAGGTGTCAGTAAGGTTACAGGGCTATGCTGGGTGTGGGGATGTTACCTGTGTAGGTGTCAGTAAGGTTACAGGACTATGCTGGGTGTGGGGATGTTACCTGTGTAGAGGTGTCAGTAAGGTTACAGGGCTATGCTGGGTGTGGGGATGTTACCTGTGTAGGTGTCAGTAAGGTTACATGGCTATGCTGGGTGTGGGGAAGTTACCTGTGTAGGTGTCAGTAAGGTTACAGGACTATGCTGGGTGTTACCTGTGTAGAGGTGTCAGTAAGGTTACAGGGCTATGCTGGGTGCGGGGATGTTACCTGTGTAGAGGTGTCAGTAAGGTTACAGGACTATGCTGGGTGTGGGGATGTTACCAGTGTAGGTGTCAGTAAGGTTACAGGACTATGCTGGGTGTGGGGATGTTACCTGTGTAGAGGTGTCAGTAAGGTTACAGGGCTGTGCCGGGTGTGGGGATGTTACCTGTGTAGGTGTCAGTAAGGTTACAGGGCTATGCTGGGTGTGGGGATGTTACCTGTGTAGGTGTCAGTAAGGTTACAGGACTATGCTGGGTGTGGGGATGTTACCTGTGTAGGTGTCAGTAAGGTTACAGGACTATGCTGGGTGCGGGGATGTTACCTGTGTAGAGGTGTCAGTAAGGTTACAGGACTATGCTGGGTGTGGGGATGTTACCAGTGTAGGTGTCAGTAAGGTTACAGGACTATGCTGGGTGTGGGGATGTTACCTGTGTAGAGGTGTCAGTAAGGTTACAGGGCTGTGCCGGGTGTGGGGATGTTACCTGTGTAGGTGTCAGTAAGGTTACAGGGCTATGCTGGGTGTGGGGATGTTACCTGTGTAGGTGTCAGTAAGGTTACAGGGCTATGCTGGGTGTGGGGATGTTACCTGTGTAGGTGTCAGTAAGGTTACAGGGCTATGCTGGGTGTGGGGATGTTACCTGTGTAGAGGTGTCAGTAAGGTTACAGGACTATGCTGGGTGCGGGGATGTTACCTGTGTAGGTGTCAGTAAGGTTACAGGGCTATGCTGGGTGTGGGGATGTTACCTGTGTAGGTGTCAGTAAGGTTACAGGGCTATGCTGGGTGCGGGGATGTTACCTGTGTAGGTGTCAGTAAGGTTACAGGACTATGCTGGGTGTGGGGATGTTACCTGTGTAGGTGTCAGTAAGGTTACAGGACTATGCTGGGTGTGGGGATGTTACCTGTGTAGGTGTCAGTAAGGTTACAGGGCTATGCTGGGTGCGGGGATGTTACCTGTGTAGGTGTCAGTAAGGTTACATGGCTATGCTGGGTGTGGGGATGTTACCTGTGTAGAGGTGTCAGTAAGGTTACAGGGCTATGCTGGGTGTGGGGATGTTACCTGTGTAGGTGTCAGTAAGGTTACAGGGCTATGCTGGGTGTGGGGATATTACCTGTGTAGGTGTCAGTAAGGTTACATGGCTATGCTGGGTGTGGGGATGTTACCTGTGTAGGTGTCAGTAAGGTTACAGGGCTATGCTGGGTGTGGGGATGTTACTTGTGTAGGTGTCAGTAAGGTT
Organism: Crinia signifera; assembly: GCF_055691185.1. Classification (NCBI taxonomy): domain Eukaryota; kingdom Metazoa; phylum Chordata; class Amphibia; order Anura; family Myobatrachidae; genus Crinia; species Crinia signifera. The sequence continues at coordinate 334,482,570 of NC_139221.1, forward strand.
ACAGGGCTATGCTGGGTGCGGGGATGTTACCTGTGTAGGTGTCAGTAAGGTTACAGGGCTATGCTGGGTGTGGGGATGTTACCTGTGTAGAGGTGTCAGTAAGGTTACAGGGCTATGCTGGGTGTGGGGATGTTACCTGTGTAGGTGTCAGTAAGGTTACAGGGCTATGCTGGGTGTGGGGATGTTACCTGTGTAGGTGTCAGTAAGGTTACAGGGCTATGCTGGGTGTGGGGATGTTACCTGTGTAGGTGTCAGTAAGGTTACAGGGCTATGCTGGGTGCGGGGATGTTACCTGTGTAGGTGTCAGTAAGGTTACAGGACTATGCTGGGTGTGGGGATGTTACCTGTGTAGGTGTCAGTAAGGTTACAGGACTATGCTGGGTGTGGGGATGTTACCTGTGTAGGTGTCAGTAAGGTTACAGGGCTATGCTGGGTGCGGGGATGTTACCTGTGTAGGTGTCAGTAAGGTTACAGGACTATGCTGGGTGTGGGGATGTTACCTGTGTAGGTGTCAGTAAGGTTACAGGGCTATGCTGGGTGCGGGGATGTTACCTGTGTAGGTGTCAGTAAGGTTACATGGCTATGCTGGGTGTGGGGATGTTACCTGTGTAGGTGTCAGTAAGGTTACAGGACTATGCTGGGTGCGGGGATGTTACCTGTGTAGGTGTCAGTAAGGTTACAGGGCTATGCTGGGTGTGGGGATGTTACCTGTGTAGGTGTCAGTAAGGTTACAGGACTATGCTGGGTGTGGGGATGTTACCTGTGTAGGTGTCAGTAAGGTTACAGGGCTATGCTGGGTGTGGGGATGTTACCTGTGTAGGTGTCAGTAAGGTTACAGGACTATGCTGGGTGTGGGGAAGTTACCTGTGTAGAGGTGTCAGTAAGGTTACAGGGCTATGCTGGGTGTGGGGATGTTACCTGTGTAGGTGTCAGTAAGGTTACAGGACTATGCTGGGTGTGGGGATGTTACCTGTGTAGGTGTCAGTAAGGTTACAGGGCTATGCTGGGTGCGGGGATGTTACCTGTGTAGGTGTCAGTAAGGTTACAGGACTATGCTGGGTGTGGGGATGTTACCTGTGTAGGTGTCAGTAAGGTTACAGGGCTATGCTGGGTGCGGGGATGTTACCTGTGTAGGTGTCAGTAAGGTTACAGGACTATGCTGGGTGTGGGGATGTTACCTGTGTAGAGGTGTCAGTAAGGTTACAGGACTATGCTGGGTGTGGGGATGTTACCTGTGTAGGTGTCAGTAAGGTTACAGGGCTATGCTGGGTGTGGGGATGTTACCTGTGTAGGTGTCAGTAAGGTTACAGGACTATGCTGGGTGCGGGGATGTTACCTGTGTAGGTGTCAGTAAGGTTACAGGGCTATGCTGGGTGTGGGGATGTTACCTGTGTAGGTGTCAGTAAGGTTACAGGGCTATGCTGGGTGTGGGGATGTTACCTGTGTAGGTGTCAGTAAGGTTACAGGACTATGCTGGGTGCGGGGATGTTACCTGTGTAGGTGTCAGTAAGGTTACAGGACTATGCTGGGTGTGGGGATGTTACCTGTGTAGGTGTCAGTAAGGTTACAGGGCTATGCTGGGTGTGGGGATGTTACCTGTGTAGGTGTCAGTAAGGTTACAGGGCTATGCTGGGTGTGGGGATGTTACCTGTGTAGGTGTCAGTAAGGTTACAGGGCTATGCTGGGTGCGGGGATGTTACCTGTGTAGGTGTCAGTAAGGTTACAGGACTATGCTGGGTGTGGGGATGTTACCTGTGTAGGTGTCAGTAAGGTTACAGGGCTATGCTGGGTGCGGGGATGTTACCTGTGTAGGTGTCAGTAAGGTTACAGGGCTATGCTGGGTGTGGGGATGTTACCTGTGTAGGTGTCAGTAAGGTGATTGTACTACATTACCCGTTAGTTACCCGCCGCCCCATGGACACACATTGCCGCAGTTCTGACCTGTGCTAGGAAGGCCGTGGCGGTTACACGCTGACCGTCGTATACACTGCTCTGAGCAGACTGCAGACTCTTCATGATGAGTGGAATCTTCGGACCAGCGTAACGCACCATGGAACTGTAAGACAAAATATGGGGATAGAACTTATGTGACCACATAGACCACAGGTAGTACGGAAAACCGATAACCATGTACCACGTATCAGGGAAAGAGGGGTGCCCAACCGCACGCTTATTGGGGACCAGAGGAATTAGTGCAGGTAAGGGCTTCAGGGTGGAGAGGAAGGAGGAGTCGGGCCCTCAGGGAGGAGAGGAAGGAGGAGTTGGGCCCTAAGGATGGAGAGGAAGGAGTCTGGCCCTGAGGTTGAAGAGGAAGGAGTCGGGCCCTCAGGGTGGAGAGGAAGGAGTTGGGTCCTCAGGGTGCAGAGGAAGAAGTCTGGCCCTGAGGTTGAAGAGGAAGGAGTCGGGCCCTCAGGGAGGAGAGGAAGGAGGAGTTGGGTCCTCAGGGTGAAGAGGAAGAAATCTGGCCCTGAGGTTGAAGAGGAAGAAATCTGGCCCTGAGGTTGAAGAGGAAGGAGTCGGACCCTCAGGGTGGAGAGGAAGGAGTCGGTCCCTGAGGGTGGAGAGGAAGGAGTCGGTCCCTGAGGGTGAAGAGGAAGGAGTCGGGCCCTCAGGGAGGAGAGGAAGAAGGAGTTGGGCCCTCAGGGTAGAGAGGAAGGAGTCTGGCCCTGAGGTTGAAGAGGAAGGAGTTGGGCCCTCAGGGTGGAGAGGAAGGAGTCTGGCCCTGAGGTTGAAGAGGAAGGAGTCGGGCCCTGAGGGTGAAGAGGAAGGTGTCGGGCCCTCAGGGTGGAGAGTAAGGAGGAGTCAGGGCCACAGGGTAGAGAGGAAGGAGGAGTCAGGGCCTCAGGGTAGAGAGGAAGGAGGAGTCCGGGCCTCAGGGTTGAGAGGAAGGAGGAGTCCGGGCCTCAGGGTTGAGAGGAAGGAGGAGTCCAGGCCTCGGGGTTGAGAGGAAGGAGGAGTCCGGGCCTCGGGGTTGAGAGGAAGGAGGAGCCAGGACCTTAGAGTTGAGAGGAAGGAGGAGCCAGGACCTTAAAGTTGAGAGGAAGGAGGAGCCAGGGCCTCAAAGTTGAGAGGAAGGAGGAGTCAGAGCCTCAGAGTTGAGAGGAAGGAGGAGCCAGGGCCTCAGGGTGAAGAGGAAGGAGGAGCCAGGGCCTCAGGGTGAAGAGGAAGGAGGAGTCACGGCCTCAGGGTGGAGAGGAAGCAGTCGGGCCCTCAGGGTGGAGAGGAAGGAGGAGTCACGGCCTCAGGGTGAAGAGGAAGGAGGAGTCACGGCCTCAGGGTGGAGAGGAAGGAGGAGTCACGGCCTCAGGGTGGAGAGGAAGGAGGAGTCACGGCCTCAGGGTGGAGAGGAAGGAGGAGTCACGGCCTCAGGGTGGAGAGGAAGGAGTCGGGGCCTCATGGTGGAGAGGAAGAAGTCGGGCCCTCAGAGCCCTGTTATATATGGGATGTGGTCAGCATCTGGGTAGTCAAGATGTTGATGTTCGGTAGACTGACTGCTGTCAGAACATTGGCGCCAGAACTTCAAAACAAATCAGTATGCCGATGCTGGAATACCGACAGCCGATATCCAGAACGTAAGTGTGTCAGGTTAGGGTCAAGATGATTAAGGCGGAGGGTAGTTCGGATTGGGCACCAGTGGGGGGAACATAGGGTTAGGCTGTGGAGGGGGATGTTAGGGTATACACACACACACATATATATATATATATATATATATGCAAGAGGGGGGTAGGCCGGCACTCCGCTGAAAACAAAAGGGCTGGGTGCCTTCCCAGGAGAAGACGATGTACTCCAATATAATAGCAGGAGGGTGGGTGGCACTCCCAGGAACAAACGACTCAGGAGCCAATATGGTTACCGACGTTTCAAATGTATTATCACATTTTTCATCAGGGTGTCCTGATGAAAAATGTGATAATACATTTGAAACGTCGGTAACCATATTGGCTCCTGAGTCGTTTGTTCCTGAGAGTGCCACCCACCCTCCTACTATTATATATATAAATTGTCTTGTGTGGGTTGATGTATAGCGCCACTTGTGAGTACTAATATACTATAAATATAAACACTCCTATAGGCAAGGATGAGTAACGTAACCTGCCTTCATCCTTATTACGTCGTATTTATACCTTTTATCCTGTGATTTATTATATATTTTTACCATGTACTTTTCATTGTTTTATTATTGTAAGAATACATATATTGTTATTTTTTACCAGCTACTATATACTTTAATTGATTTTTAAAGATGTTATAATTTATAACACGTGGAGTCGCTGAACCCTTATCCTTATACACACATACTGTGGGGTAGCTAAACGCGCCGCTATAACACGTCCTGCTTCTCCTCATTAGCGAGGCGAAGCAGGAGGGGAGACCGACAAGATGTAATAACATCTTGTCCGCCAAAGCGGGGGAGCGATAACTCCCCCCTCCGGTGATGTCCCCTCCTGGCAGCGCTATCCCCTGCCATAACGCACGGGGATAGAGCATATTCCCCTGATCGCCGGGTCATAAATCTACCCCTGTATCTAAACTTTTTGAACACATACAGACAGGCAGTGCTGCGCTGCCTGAACGCATCTTTTATCATCTTTTTTCATTAAGCAACCATTTTCCAGCAGAGTTACCGGTCCTCTCCACCCCTGCGTCTCTATGTAGTACACAGCAGGTCAGACGGCGGATGGAGGACGGCAGAGGGAGTATGGGCCTTGCGGATGGTGAAGGGAGGAGGGGGTGTGGACAGTGAAGGGCGAATGAGACTTGTAACGGCAGAGAGAGGAGGGCGTTAATGCGGCAGAGGGCGGGGGAGATTCGCACTGCACAGAGATGTGACGGCAGAGAGAGGAGGGAGTTAATGTGGCAGAGGGCAGGGGAGACTCGCACTGCACAGTGATGTGACGGCAGAGAGAGGAGGGAGTTAATGCGGCAGAGGGCGGGGGAGACTCGCTCTGCACAGTGATGTGACGGCAGAGAGAGGAGGCAGAGGCCGAGGGAGACTCGCACTGCACAGTGATGTGACGGCAGAGAGAGGAGGGAGTTAATGCGGCAGAGGGCGGGGGAGACTCGCACTGCACAGTGATGTGACGGCAGAGAGAGGAGGGAGTTAATGTGGCAGAGGGCAGGGGAGACTCGCACTGCACAGTGATGTGACGGCAGAGAGAGGAGGGAGTTAATGTGGCAGAGGGCAGGGGAGACTCGCACTGCACAGTGATGTGACGGCAGAGAGAGGAGGGAGTTAATGTGGCAGAGGGCGGGGGAGACTCGCACTGCACAGTGATGTGACGGCGGAGAAAGGAGGGAGTTAATGGGGCAGAGGGCGGGGAGACTCGCGCTGCACAGTGATGTGACGGCGGAGAGAGGAGGGAGTTAATGTGGCAGAGGGTGGGGAGACTCGCACTGCACAGTGATGTGACGGCAGAGAGAGGAGGGAGTTAATGTGGCAGAGGGCGGAGGAGACGCGCTGCACAGTGATGTGACGGCAGAGAGAGAAGGGAGTTAATGTGGCAGAGGGCGGGGGAGACTCGCTCTGCACAGTGATTTGATGGCAGAGAGAGGAGGGAGTTAATGCGGCAGAGGGCGGGGGAGACTCGCGCTGCACAGTGATGTGATGGCAGAGAGAGAAGGGAGATAATGCGGCAGAGGGCGGGGGAGACTCACACTGCACAGTGATGTGACGGCGGAGAGAGGAGGGAGTTAATTCGGCAGAGGGCGGGGGAGAATCGCGCTGCACAGTGATGTGACGGTAGAGAGAGAAGGGAGTTAATGCGGCAGAGGCCGAGGGAGACTCGCACTGCACAGTGATGTGATGGCAGAGAGAGAAGGGAGTTAATGCGGCAGAGGGCAGGGGAGACTCGCACTGCACAGTGATGTGACGGCGGAAAGAGGAGGCAGAGGCCGAGGGAGACTCGCACTGCACAGTGATGTGATGGCAGAGAGACCAGGGAGTTAATGCGGCAGAGGCAGAGGGAGACTCGCACTGCACAGTGATGTGACGGCAGAGAGAGGAAGGAGTTAATGCGGCAGAGGGCGGGGGAGACTCGCACTGCACAGTGATGTGACGGCAGAGAGAGGAGGCAGAGGCCGAGGGAGACTCGCACTGCACAGTGATGTGACGGCAGAGAGAGGAGGGAGTTAATGCGGCAGAGGGCGGGGGAGACTCGCACTGCACAGTGATGTGACGGCAGAGAGAGGAGGGAGTTACTGAGGCAGAGGACGGGGGAGACTCGCACTGCACAGTGATGTGACGGTAGAGAGAGGAGGGAGTTAATGCGACAGAGGGCGGGGAGACTCGCGCTGCACAGTGATGTGACGGTAGAGAGAAGAGAGGGTGGGGGAGACTCGCGCTGCACAGTGATGTAACGGCAGAGAGAGGAAGGCGTTAATGCGGCAGAGGGCGGGGGAGACTCGCACTGCACAGAGATGTGACGGTAGAGAGAGGAGGGAGTTAATGCGGCAGAGACTCGCACTGCACAGTGATGTGACGGTAGAGAGAGGAGGGAGTTAATGTGGCAGAGGGCGGGGGAGACTCGCACTGCACAGTGATGTGACGGCGGAGAGAGGAGGGAGTTAATGGGGCAGAGGGCGGGGAGACACGCGCTGCACAGTGATGTGACGGCGGAGAGAGGAGGGAGTTAATGTGGCAGAGGGTGGGGAGACTCGCACTGCACAGTGATGTGACGGCAGAGAGAGGAGGGAGTTAATGTGGCAGAGGGCGGAGGAGACTCGCACTGCACAGTGATGTGACGGCAGAGAGAGGAGGGAGTTAATGTGGCAGAGGGCGGAGGAGACATGCGCTGCACAGTGATGTGACGGCAGAGAGAGAAGGGAGTTAATGTGGCAGAGGGCGGGGGAGACTCGCTCTGCACAGTGATGTGATGGCAGAGAGAGGAGGGAGTTAATGCGGCAGAGGGCGGGGGAGACTCGCGCTGCACAGTGATGTGATGGCAGAGAGAGAAGGGAGACTCACACTGCACAGTGATGTGACGGCGGAGAGAGGAGGGAGTTAATTCGGCAGAGGGCGGGGGAGACTCGCGCTGCACAGTGATGTGACGGTAGAGAGAGAAGGGAGTTAATGCGGCAGAGGCCGAGGGAGACTCGCACTGCACAGTGATGTGATGGCAGAGAGAGAAGGGAGTTAATGCGGCAGAGGGCAGGGGAGACTCGCACTGCACAGTGATGTGACGGCGGAGAGAGGAGGCAGAGGCCGAGGGAGACTCGCACTGCACAGTGATGTGATGGCAGAGAGACCAGGGAGTTAATGCGGCAGAGGCAGAGGGAGACTCGCACTGCACAGTGATGTGACGGCAGAGAGAGGAGGGAGTTAATGCGGCAGAGGGCGGGGGAGACTCGCACTGCACAGTGATGTGACGGCAGAGAGAGGAGGCAGAGGCCGAGGGAGACTCGCACTGCACAGTGATGTGACGGCAGAGAGAGGAGGGAGTTAATGCGGCAGAGGGCGGGGGAGACTCGCACTGCACAGTGATGTGACGGAAGAGAGAGGAGGGAGTTACTGCGGCAGAGGATGGGGGAGACTCGCACTGCACAGTGATGTGACGGTAGAGAGAAGAGAGGGTGAGGGAGACTCGCGCTGCACAGTGATGTAACGGCAGAGAGAGGAGGGCGTTAATGCGGCAGAGGGCGGGGGAGACTCGCACTGCACAGAGATGTGACGGTAGAGAGAGGAGGGAGTTATTGCGGCAGAGACTCGCACTGCACAGTGATGTGACGGCAGAGAGAGAAGGGAGTTAATGTGGCAGAGGGCGGGGGAGACTCGCTCTGCACAGTGATGTGATGGCAGAGAGAGGAGGGAGTTAATGCGGCAGAGGGCGGGGGAGACTCGCGCTGCACAGTGATGTGATGGCAGAGAGAGAAGGGAGATAATGCGGCAGAGGGCGGGGGAGACTCACACTGCACAGTGATGTGACGGCGGAGAGAGGAGGGAGTTAATTCGGCAGAGGGCGGGGGAGACTCGCGCTGCACAGTGATGTGACGGTAGAGAGAGAAGGGAGTTAATGCGGCAGAGGCCGAGGGAGACTCGCACTGCACAGTGATGTGATGGCAGAGAGAGAAGGGAGTTAATGCGGCAGAGGGCAGGGGAGACTCGCACTGCACAGTGATGTGACGGCGGAGAGAGGAGGCAGAGGCCGAGGGAGACTCGCACTGCACAGTGATGTGATGGCAGAGAGACCAGGGAGTTAATGCGGCAGAGGCAGAGGGAGACTCGCACTGCACAGTGATGTGACGGCAGAGAGAGGAAGGAGTTAATGCGGCAGAGGGCGGGGGAGACTCGCACTGCACAGTGATGTGACGGCAGAGAGAGGAGGCAGAGGCCGAGGGAGACTCGCACTGCACAGTGATGTGACGGCAGAGAGAGGAGGGAGTTAATGCGGCAGAGGGCGGGGGAGACTCGCACTGCACAGTGATGTGACGGCAGAGAGAGGAGGGAGTTACTGCGGCAGAGGACGGGGGAGACTCGCACTGCACAGTGATGTGACGGTAGAGAGAGGAGGGAGTTAATGCGACAGAGGGCGGGGAGACTCGCGCTGCACAGTGATGTGACGGTAGAGAGAAGAGAGGGTGGGGGAGACTCGCGCTGCACAGTGATGTAACGGCAGAGAGAGGAGGGCGTTAATGCGGCAGAGGGCGGGGGAGACTCGCACTGCACAGAGATGTGACGGTAGAGAGAGGAGGGAGTTAATGTGGCAGAGGGCGGGGGAGACTCGCACTGCACAGTGATGTGACGGCGGAGAGAGGAGGGAGTTAATGGGGCAGAGGGCGGGGAGACTCGCGCTGCACAGTGATGTGACGGCGGAGAGAGGAGGGAGTTAATGTGGCAGAGGGTGGGGAGACTCGCACTGCACAGTGATGTAACGGCAGAGAGAGGAGGGAGTTAATGTGGCAGAGGGCGGAGGAGACTCGCACTGCACAGTGATGTGACGGCAGAGAGAGAAGGGAGTTAATGTGGCAGAGGGCGGCGGAGACTCGCTCTGCACAGTGATGTGATGGCAGAGAGAGGAGGGAGTTAATGTGGCAGAGGGCGGAGGAGACTCGCACTGCACAGTGATGTGACGGCAGAGAGAGAAGGGAGTTAATGTGGCAGAGGGCGGGGGAGACTCGCTCTGCACAGTGATGTGACGGCAGAGAGAGAAGGGAGATAACGCGGCAGAGGGCGGGGGAGACTCACACTGCACAGTGATGTGACGGCGGAGAGAGGAGGGAGTTAATTCGGCAGAGGGCGGGGGAGACTCGCGCTGCACAGTGATGTGACGGTAGAGAGAGAAGGGAGTTAATGCGGCAGAGGCCGAGGGAGACTCACACTGCACAGTGATGTGATGGCAGAGAAAGAAGGGAGTTAATGCGGCAGAGGGCGGGGGAGACTCGCACTGCACAGTGATGTGACGGCGGAGAGAGGAGGCAGAGGCCGAGGGAGACTCGCACTGCACAGTGATGTGACGGCAGAGAGACCAGGGAGTTAATGCGGCAGAGGCCGAGGGAGACTCGCACTGCACAGTGATGTGACGGCGGAGAGAGGAGGGAGTTAATGTGGCAGAGGGCGGGGGAGACTCGCTCTGCACAGTGATGTGACGGCAGAGAGAGGAGGGAGTTAATGTGGCAGAGGGCAGGGGAGACTCGCACTGCACAGTGATGTGACGGCAGAGAGAGGAGGGAGTTAATGCGGCAGAGGGCGGGGGAGACTCGCACTGCACAGAGATGTGACGGTAGAGAGAAGAGAGGGTGGGGGAGACTCGCGCTGCACAGTGATGTAACGGCAGAGAGAGGAGGGCGTTAATGCGGCAGAGGGCGGGGGAGATTCGCACTGCACAGAGATGTGACGGTAGAGAGAGGAGGGAGTTAATGCGGCAGAGACTCGCACTGCACAGTGATGTGACGGTAGAGAGAGGAGGGAGTTAATGTGGCAGAGGGCGGGGGAGACTCGCACTGCACAGTGATGTGACGGCGGAGAGAGGAGGGAGTTAATGGGGCAGAGGGCGGGGAGACTCGCGCTGCACAGTGATGTGACGGCGGAGAGAGGAGGGAGTTAATGTGGCAGAGGGTGGGGAGACTCGCACTGCACAGTGATGTAACGGCAGAGAGAGGAGGGAGTTAATGTGGCAGAGGGCGGAGGAGACTCGCACTGCACAGTGATGTGACGGCAGAGAGAGAAGGGAGTTAATGTGGCAGAGGGCGGGGGAGACTCGCTCTGCACAGTGATGTGATGGCAGAGAGAGGAGGGAGTTAATGTGGCAGAGGGCGGAGGAGACTCGCACTGCACAGTGATGTGACGGCAGAGAGAGAAGGGAGTTAATGTGGCAGAGGGCGGGGGAGACTCGCTCTGCACAGTGATGTGACGGCAGAGAGAGAAGGGAGATAATGCGGCAGAGGGCGGGGGAGACTCACACTGCACAGTGATGTGACGGCGGAGAGAGGAGGGAGTTAATTCGGCAGAGGGCGGGGGAGACTCGCGCTGCACAGTGATGTGACGGTAGAGAGAGAAGGGAGTTAATGCGGCAGAGGCCGAGGGAGACTCACACTGCACAGTGATGTGATGGCAGAGAGAGAAGGGAGTTAATGCGGCAGAGGGCGGGGGAGACTCGCACTGCACAGTGATGTGACGGCGGAGAGAGGAGGCAGAGGCCGAGGGAGACTCGCACTGCACAGTGATGTGACGGCAGAGAGACCAGGGAGTTAATGCGGCAGAGGCCGAGGGAGACTCGCACTGCACAGTGATGTGACGGCGGAGAGAGGAGGGAGTTAATGTGGCAGAGGGCGGGGGAGACTCGCTCTGCACAGTGATGTGACGGCAGAGAGAGGAGGGAGTTAATGTGGCAGAGGGCAGGGGAGACTCGCACTGCACAGTGATGTGACGGCAGAGAGAGGAGGGAGTTAATGCGGCAGAGGGCGGGGGAGACTCGCACTGCACAGTGATGTGACGGCGGAGAGAGGAGGGAGTTAATGGGGCAGAGGGCGGGGAGACTCGCGCTGCACAGTGATGTGACGGCGGAGAGAGGAGGGAGTTAATGTGGCAGAGGGTGGGGAGACTCGCACTGCACAGTGATGTGACGGCAGAGAGAGGAGGGAGTTAATGTGGCAGAGGGCGGAGGAGACACGCGCTGCACAGTGATGTGACGGCAGAGAGAGAAGGGAGTTAATGCGACAGAGGGCGGGGAGACTCGCGCTGCACAGTGATGTGACGGTAGAGAGAAGAGAGGGTGGGGGAGACTCGCGCTGCACAGTGATGTAACGGCAGAGAGAGGAAGGCGTTAATGCGGCAGAGGGCGGGGGAGACTCGCACTGCACAGAGATGTGACGGTAGAGAGAGGAGGGAGTTAATGCGGCAGAGACTCGCACTGCACAGTGATGTGACGGTAGAGAGAGGAGGGAGTTAATGTGGCAGAGGGCGGGGGAGACTCGCACTGCACAGTGATGTGACGGCGGAGAGAGGAGGGAGTTAATGGGGCAGAGGGCGGGGAGACACGCGCTGCACAGTGATGTGACGGCGGAGAGAGGAGGGAGTTAATGTGGCAGAGGGTGGGGAGACTCGCACTGCACAGTGATGTGACGGCAGAGAGAGGAGGGAGTTAATGTGGCAGAGGGCGGAGGAGACTCGCACTGCACAGTGATGTGACGGCAGAGAGAGGAGGGAGTTAATGTGGCAGAGGGCGGAGGAGACATGCGCTGCACAGTGATGTGACGGCAGAGAGAGAAGGGAGTTAATGTGGCAGAGGGCGGGGGAGACTCGCTCTGCACAGTGATGTGATGGCAGAGAGAGGAGGGAGTTAATGCGGCAGAGGGCGGGGGAGACTCGCGCTGCACAGTGATGTGATGGCAGAGAGAGAAGGGAGACTCACACTGCACAGTGATGTGACGGCGGAGAGAGGAGGGAGTTAATTCGGCAGAGGGCGGGGGAGACTCGCGCTGCACAGTGATGTGACGGTAGAGAGAGAAGGGAGTTAATGCGGCAGAGGCCGAGGGAGACTCGCACTGCACAGTGATGTGATGGCAGAGAGAGAAGGGAGTTAATGCGGCAGAGGGCAGGGGAGACTCGCACTGCACAGTGATGTGACGGCGGAGAGAGGAGGCAGAGGCCGAGGGAGACTCGCACTGCACAGTGATGTGATGGCAGAGAGACCAGGGAGTTAATGCGGCAGAGGCAGAGGGAGACTCGCACTGCACAGTGATGTGACGGCAGAGAGAGGAGGGAGTTAATGCGGCAGAGGGCGGGGGAGACTCGCACTGCACAGTGATGTGACGGCAGAGAGAGGAGGGAGTTAATGTGGCAGAGGGCGGAGGAGACACGCGCTGCACAGTGATGTGACGGCAGAGAGAGAAGGGAGTTAATGTGGCAGAGGGCGGGGGAGACTCGCTCTGCACAGTGATGTGATGGCAGAGAGAGGAGGGAGTTAATGCGGCAGAGGGCGGGGGAGACTCGCGCTGCACAGTGATGTGATGGCAGAGAGAGAAGGGAGACTCACACTGCACAGTGATGTGACGGCGGAGAGAGGAGGGAGTTAATTCGGCAGAGGGCGGGGGAGACTCGCGCTGCACAGTGATGTGATGGTAGAGAGAGAAGGGAGTTAATGCGGCAGAGGCCGAGGGAGACTCGCACTGCACAGTGATGTGATGGAAGAGAGAGAAGGGAGTTAATGCGGCAGAGGGCGGGGGAGACTCGCACTGTACAGTGATGTGACGGCGGAGAGAGGAGGCAGAGGCCGAGGGAGACTCGCACTGCACAGTGATGTGATGGCAGAGAGACCAGGGAGTTAATGCGGCAGAGGCAGAGGGAGACTCGCACTGCACAGTGATGTGACGGCAGAGAGAGGAGGCAGAGGCCGAGGGAGACTCGCACTGCACAGTGATGTGACGGCAGAGAGAGGAGGGAGTTAATGCGGCAGAGGGCGGGGGAGACTCGCACTGCACAGTGATGTGACGGCAGAGAGAGGAGGGAGTTACTGCGGCAGAGGATGGGGGAGACTCGCACTGCACAGAGATGTGACGGTAGAGAGAGGAGGGAGTTAATGCGGCAGAGGGCGGGGAGACTCGCGCTGCACAGTGATGTGACGGTAGAGAGAAGAGAGGGTGGGGGAGACTCGCGCTGCACAGTGATGTAACGGCAGAGAGAGGAGGGCGTTAATGCGGCAGAGGGCGGGGGAGACTCGCACTGCACAGAGATGTGACGGTAGAGAGAGGAGGGAGTTAATGCGGCAGAGACTCGCACTGCACAGTGATGTGACGGTAGAGAGAGGAGGGAGTTAATGTGGCAGAGGGCGGGGGAGACTCGCACTGCACAGTGATGTGACGGCGGAGAGAGGAGGGAGTTAATGGGGCAGAGGGCGGGGAGACTCGCGCTGCACAGTGATGTGACGGCGGAGAGAGGAGGGAGTTAATGTGGCAGAGGGTGGGGAGACTCGCACTGCACAGTGATGTGACGGCAGAGAGAGGAGGGAGTTAATTCGGCAGAGGGCGGGGGAGACTCGCGCTGCACAGTGATGTGACGGTAGAGAGAGAAGGGAGTTAATGCGGCAGAGGCCGAGGGAGACTCACACTGCACAGTGATGTGATGGCAGAGAGAGAAGGGAGTTAATGCGGCAGAGGGCGGGGGAGACTCGCACTGCACAGTGATGTGACGGCGGAGAGAGGAGGCAGAGGCCGAGGGAGACTCGCACTGCACAGTGATGTGACGGCAGAGAGACCAGGGAGTTAATGCGGCAGAGGCCGAGGGAGACTCGCACTGCACAGTGATGTGACGGCAGAGAGAGGAGGGAGTTAATGCGGCAGAGGGCGGGGGAGACTCGCACTGCACAGTGATGTGACGGCAGAGAGAGGAGGGAGTTAATGCGGCAGAGGACGGGGGAGACTCGCACTGCACAGTGATGTGACGGTAGAGAGAGGAGGGAGTTAATGCGGCAGAGGGCGGGGAGACTCGTGCTGCACAGTGATGTGACGGTAGAGAGAAGAGAGGGTGGGGGAGACTCGCGCTGCACAGTGATGTAACGGCAGAGAGAGGAGGGCGTTAATGCGGCAGAGGGCGGGGGAGACTCGCACTGCACAGAGATGTGACGGTAGAGAGAGGAGGGAGTTAATGCGGCAGAGACTCGCACTGCATAGTGATGTGTGTGTGTGACAGCCTCTTGATTGGCGGCGGGGACAGGTCAAATGTCAGTGGCAGACAGCTGTGACCCAGATAGTATCCCACATCATCAGTGCACAACCTCCCGGACCCCTCGAACACAGCCTCTCACCTTACTGGCTGCCGACGGGTAGCAGAACACAAATACCAAAAAATACACAAAAAAAACAAAAAAAAGCAAACAAGAAAAAGAGGAAAGAGTAAGAGGAAAAAAAGAAGAAATGAAACAACAATCGTTCCTTTACTATCTCTCAATTTTTGTGCAGTCGAAATAAATAAAATAAAATCAGAATATACTATATATTCAGTCTCATGACTTTATCTCTCGCCCATTTTTACATATATTCTATTTCCTTCCTTTTACTATGAGATTACCTTATAAAACCGTTTTTTGCATATACTTAAAACAAAAAGTTAGTCGCATATGGTTATCATATCTTAAGGTGCCCATACACGTTACAATTATTGTATACAATATTGGACACAATATCGCATCTCATCCGATCTCGGTTTTGCGATGAGATCAGATGAGATGAGATCTAGTACAAAAAGTATGTGCAGCACATACACACATACACACATACAGCACATACATTTTGTACTAGATCTCATCTCATCTGATCTTATCGCAAAACCGATATGCAATGAGATGTGATATTGTATACAATATTGTATACAATAATTGTAACGTGTATGGGCACCTTAAGGCATATGTGGATACACACAGTTAATACATCATCTAAAACCAATATGTGAATTCCCCTTTCTCTTCATACTAAGACCATAAAGACGTCCATATTGATAACGAGATTAACCGGTACTTATGTAGTATCTGGGCGTCCGATTTAGAAATCGGATCGGATCGCATCGCATGCGACCAAATCGTATGCGATGCGATGGTCAAGATTTTCCCATAGGATTCAATGTTAAAATGGTCTGAGTCCATTTTAACATAGAATTCAATGGGAAAAAGGGGTCCTTTTCCTTTCCCCACTATCCAAGTGGGCATGGAGTTGGATATAAACCTGTAGCGAGCCCGAAGCGTGGCGAGCGTAGCGAGCCCCGCGAGGGGACACAGAATACTTTTTAAGAAATATGCGTCCCCTCGCGGGGCTCACCACGCTATATAAAATCAACTCTATGCCCACTTGGATAGTGAGGAAATGAACAGGACCTTCTTAACATTGAATCCTATGCAAAATCGCATCGAATCGCATCGCATCTGATTGTATGCCTTAAGGTAAGGCATACAATCACAAAATCGGACGCCCAGATACTACATAAGTACCCATTAACCTAACAGGGGACCCGCTCTCTAGGAGATAAATCACATTAACGATCCCAGGTTACAAAACAAATTGACTAAGTAAATACTTAATTATTGCCATACAGAACAATGTATTTAATAAGAATATGGCAATAAGAACAAAGAGCATTCCACAAGTAGCACTAAATGAATCGTCAATAAGGCAATTAATTAATCATTGAATGAATTCTGCTGCCTATAAAACAAGCCAAGCTCAGGAGAGACACACTAATCCCAGTGTGACCAAGCTCTCTGAGCGAAACGCGCGTCACTTCCGGTCCTGGCATTCACCTGAGAGGTGAGCCAGAGACCACACTGCTCTCCCCAACACGCTGTCTCTGAGCCGCAGATACGGGACCAAACACCGGCTTTGTGAGTATACGGCAGCACCGCACATTGTACCGCCAACAGAGGTCTATGTGGCGGCTGCTGCTGTAGCGCAATTTTTTCCCTTATTTGATTAATGGAACTGTGGTTCTCATTCACAAATTGTGCTAATTGCACACACCTAACTAGCAATTGTAGCTAACCCAGAGGGTCTGATCACTAATAGGTGTTGTATGAGAACTATACAAAATTAAGGCATCTTAAGTTTTAATGTGTTTTCTTTGGGTATACCGGCAGCAATGTATGGCATGTAACACGTGCTAATTCTTTGCACAGGTTTAAGAACAAGTTTGTTACATAAAAAGTTGACACTGATTGCACATCGACCACTGTGTCCAAAACCAAAACTGCATGTCTTATTATAATAATTCCGTTTCAGGACTACATGCTCACTTTCTTGTATAGACTTTAGAAACGCTCTTTACCACATAAAAAGTCGACATTTATGGTATGTCGACCATTATGTCTAAACGATTGTGATGTAGATTTAAGCGCATTTTTTCTCTTGTCTGATTAACGGAACTGCGGTTCTCACTCACAATTTGTGTTAATTGCATACACCTAACCAGCAATTGTAGCTAACCCTGAGGGTCTGATTATAAAAAGGTGTTGTATGAGAACTATACAAAATTAAGGCATCCTAAGTTTTAATGTGTTTTTTGGATATACCGGCAGTAATGTATGGCATATAACACATGATAACTTTTTGCACAGGCTTAAGAACATTTTTTGTATAAAAAGTTGACACTGATTACACGTCGACCACTGTGTCTAAAACCAAAACTGCATGTCTTATCATAATAACTCCGTTCCAGAACTACATGCTCATTTTCCTGCATAGACTTTAGAAACGTTCTTTACCATATAAAAAGTCTACATTTATGGTATGTCGACCATTGTGTCTAAATGACTGTGATGTAAATTTATAGACATACCAACTGCATGCCGGATTTCAGTATGTACTTAAAAAACACTTCTTTTACTTAAGAAAGTCAACACCTAGTGTGTGTCGACCATTATGCCCAAGTGATTGTGA
Source organism: Crinia signifera (assembly GCF_055691185.1). Lineage (NCBI taxonomy): Eukaryota > Metazoa > Chordata > Amphibia > Anura > Myobatrachidae > Crinia > Crinia signifera. The sequence continues at coordinate 334,499,427 of NC_139221.1, forward strand.
TTCTGACATACAGATACACTTTCCAATTCACAACTGTATCTAAATGAGTAGTAGTACGTTTATTTATAAGGCGCCGCAAAGTGTCCGCAGCGCCGTACATAGCAAACAAAAAAACAAATTACAAGGTAACGTATAGGGTGTGTTGAAAAATACAGTATGAATAGGGGTATAGCTGGTAGAAATAAAATCAGCATCAGTTCAGAAGTAGGTGTCAAAATTGTCAAGGAGACTGAAGATGAAGTAGAGGAAGGGAAGAACAGGACAGGAGCACAGGTTAGGTAATGAGGTAGGGTGAGTACGTGAGGAAGGAGGGCCCTGCTCATAAGAGTTAACATACTAAAAATAGGTGGGTGGACGAACGAAATACAATAGGATAAGTAGGAACGGAGGTGAACGGAGGCAGGATAGGAGGATCAAAAGAGGTTAGGAGGAGGGATAGGCTAGTCGAAAAAAGTGGGTTTTGAGGGAGCGCTTGAAGGAGGTAAGGGAATCAGATAGCCTGATGGGTGGCGGGAGGTTGTTCCAGTGCAGGGGGGCAGCGCGAGAGAAATCTTGGACACGGGAGTGGGAGGAGGTGATTAGGTGAGAGGTCAGTCGGCGGTCAGCGATGGAGCGAAGAGGACGGGAGGGAGTGTGGATAGAGATCAGTGAAGAGAGGTAGGGAGCTGTGGAGGAGGAGAGAGCCTTGTAGGTGGTGGTGAGGAGTTTAAAGAGAACTTGGAAAGGAATGGGGAGCCAGTGAAGAGATAGACAGAGGGGGGAGGCGGAGGTAGAGCGGCGGGAGAGGAAGATGAGCCTAGCAGCAGCGTTAAGAATGGATTGGAGAGGTGCGAGGCGGGTGAGAGGTAGCCCAGAGAGAAGGATGTTGCAGTAGTCAAGGCGGGAGATGACAAGAGAGTGAATGAGAATTTTGGTCGCGTCAGTGGAGAGGAATGGTCTGATGCGTGAGATGTTGTGTAGGTGAAAGCGGCAAGACTGTGAGAGAGCACGAATGTGGGGGGTGAAAGAGAGGGAGGAGTCAATGATGACACCGAGGCAGCGCGTTTGGTCGGTGGACGTGATCTCGGTTTCACCAATGCTGATGGAGATAGTGGGAGAAGAGGGGATGTTCGGGGGATGGAAGATTAGAAGTTCAGTTTTAGCCATGTTTAGTTTCAGGAAGCGTTGGGTCATCCAGGCTGAGATGGCCGTGAGGCATTCGGAGACCTTGGACAGGAGTGATGGGGATAAGTCGGGGGAGGAGAGATAGATTAGGGTATCATCAGCATAAAGGTGGTAATGAAAACCATAGGAGCTGATGAGGGTGCCCAGAGAGGTGGTGTAGAGGGAGAAGAGGAGAGGGCCAAGGACTGACCCTTGGGGAACACCGACTGGCTGCGGGGTAGTAGGAGAGGAGGAGCTCGGAGTGGAGACGGAGAAGGAGCGATCGGAGAGGTATGAGGTGAACCAGGAGAAGACCGTGCCAGTGATGCCAAAGGAGCGGAGGGTGTTGAGCAGGAGAGGGTGGTCAACAGTGTCAAAGGCAGCCGACAGATCAAGTTGGATGAGGATAGAGAAGAGGCCTTTGGATTTAGCCGATAGTAGATCGTTAGTGACTTTGGTCAGGGCAGTTTCAGTGGAATGTAAAGGGCGGAACCCGGATTGGAGGGGGTCTAGAATGGAGTTAGCAGTAAGGTGGCTTAGGAGACGATTATAGGTCAGACGTTCTAGGAGTTTGGAGGCAAAAGGGAGGAGGGAGATGGGCCTGTAGTTGGATGGAGAGTTGGGGTCCAGATTTGTTTTTTTTGAGAATTGGGGAGACAAGAGCGTGTTTGAAGGAGGAAGGGAAGATCCTAGAGGATAGGGAAAGATTAAAGAGGTGAGCCAGGTGAGAGCAGACTGACGGACTGAGACGACGGATAATATTGGAGGGGATAGGATCGAGCGGGCAGGTGGAGGGAGAAGCGGATGGAAGGATAGAGTGGACTTCGGCAGCAGTGGTGGGGTAAAATGAGGACAGGGGTTGGAAGGAGGGGAGTGGAGATGTAGGAGGGGAGGAGGGAGAGGGTGAGGTCATGGCAGCAGTGATGGCAGTCCTGAGAGAGGAGATTTTGGTTGAAAAGTAGGTAGCAAAATCAGTGGCTACGATGGAGGACGGAAGAGCTGGAGGAGGGGGGGAGAGCAAGGAGTTGAAGGTGGCGAAGAGCCTGCGGGGATTGGATGATTGGGAAAGGATGAGGGACTTAAAGTAGGATTCCTTGGCCAGAGCAAGGGCAGAGCTGAAGGAGGAAAGAATGGAGATAATCCGCAAGGGAGCGTGATTTCTTCCAGAAGCGCTCAGCAGTGCGAGAGCACTTTTTAAGGAATCGGGTGATAGGCGAGTGCCACGGTTGGGGGTTGGAGCATCGAAGGGGGATAGAGGAGGGAGGGCAGGCAGAGTCCAATGCCGAAGATAGGGTGTCATTATAGAGGGAGGCAGCGAGGTTCGGGCAGGACATGAGGGCGATTGGGGCGAGAAGAGGACACAGCGTGTTTGAGAAGGCAGCAAGATCAAGTGTGTTGACGTTATGCCGTGAGACAATGCGCTTGGGAGGGGGGGTGGGAGAGGGGGAAGCAGTGAGGGAGAAGGAGATGAGGTGATGGTCAGAAAGAGGAAAAGCCGAGATAGTGTAGTCAGTAAGGGAACAAGAGCGAGAGAAGACGAGATCGAGGGAGTGTCCTTGGATGTGGGTGGGAGAGGTAGTCCACTGAGATAGGCCAAGAGAGGAGCAGAGAGAGAGGAGTTTGGAGGTGCCAGGATCAGCGGGGTTATCCAAGGGGATGTTAAAGTCACCAAGAATGACAGATGGCAGGTCGGAGGAGAGGAAGTGTGGGAGCCAGGCGGCGAAGTTGTCAAGAAATTGGGAGATAGGGCCAGGGGGGCGGTAGATTGCAGCGACACGGAGGTGGTAGGGGTAGTATAGACGGATAGAGTGAGACTCAAAGGAGGAGAAAAGGAGAGAGGGTTCAGGGTGAATGACACTGTGGGTGCATGAGGCTGAGAGGAGAAAACCCACACCGCCACCTTGGCGACCGTCAGGCCTGGGAGTGTGAGAGAAAGAGAGGCCACCGTGGGAGAGAGCAGCTGGAGAGACAGAATCAGAGGTGGAGAGCCAGGTCTCGGTGATAGCAAGGAGGTGGAATGCTCTAGAGATGAATAGGTCATGGATGGCAGGGAGTTTGTTGCAGATGGATCTGGCATTCCATAGTGCACAGGAAAGAGGGGGGGTGGGTTGTGTATTTATGTGGATAAGGTTTTTGGGATTGCAGAAGCGAGGGGGGGTCATTGGGAGGGTGGGGGTGCGGGGGCGAGTGGTCAGGATAGGTATGGGATGGGAGGGGGGAGGAGCAGTTGGAGAAAGTGAAGTTGAGAGATTAACAGTATTAATTAACAGATTAACAGAGTATTACTCTGTTCTGGTATAACCTTTAAACTTTCTCCAATCAGTGGTCTCTCTCATTCTGACGGGTACATATGCATGCCCTGCAAATGCACTAGCATTTGGCACTTTCGGTCGGAACAGCAGAAGACTGCTACCTATGTTTTTCTCAGTGGCGTAAGTTTGATGAAGAAGCCCGGAGGCAAGACTAAAGTTGGTGCCCCCCCAGCACACACACACACACACACACACACACACACACACACACAAAGCTAGAGAGAGGGGGGGGGGGGGGGGGAGAGAGAGAAAAGAAATATAAAGAATGAATTATGGAGAAAGACAAAGAAAGGATGTCAGGGTGACATAGACTCACCCTCCTGCACTGCAGCATCTCTCACCCAGCTGCCGGCTCTTTCTTGACAGTCACCTCACATGCACACTGGCTGTGTGAGGTGGGCTGTCTCCGCGGCGCGACCTCCCGGCTCCTTGTCACTGACAGTGACACTGATGGCCGCTCAGTCCTCTTCATGCGACTTCTGTCGCGCTGCCAGGCGGCAGGGAGGAGCGGCGATGCGGCCGCTACACACAAGTGAACGGGGATCTGCGGGGGGGCTGCCCACCCGCAAACGGGGAGGGGGGCTGCCCACCTGCAACACTACACGCACGGGTACGGGGGAGGGGGGGTCGCCCGCCCGAATGCACGCCGCACAGGGCTACGAGGGAGGGGGGATCGCCCGCCTGATTGCACGCGGCACAGGGCTACGGGGGAGGGGGGCTTCCCACCTGGAACACTGCACGCACGGGGGAGGGGGGGTCCCCCGCCCGCCCGAACACTGCGCACACGGGGATGCACGCCGCACACAAGGCTAGGGGGGGAACATCGGAGGCAATGGAGCCAGTGCCCCCTTTAAGCCTGGCGCCTGGCGGCAGATGACTCCATTGCCTCCGGGAGTTCCGCCACTGGTTTTTCTGTTTGGGTGACACCAACCAATATCTCTCATCTGCCATTCTATGTTTTCAATAAAACAGATGCCAGACAGCAGAATAAGGGTTTGTGTGAATATCCCAAACCTCTTTTCTCTTTAAGAGGTGCATCCGCATTTTTTGAACTCCTCTAACACAATCGAGGTTCAGTGTAACCTGTTTGGGCCAAACCAGCCGATTGAACTCTCTGCGCTGCATTAATTGCAACAGAGACAATCTGAGCAGGACTATCTTGGTCTAAAGGGATTTATCACACTACTTTATATCTATACTTCAGTGCACATAGGACGAAGGGATCCAACTCTCACCCAGTATTCGATGTATTTTTATATGATACTGGAAAGCAGAATGGACCCAGCATAAGAGAAAGTGCACCCTTTCTTTCTGTATACCAGCAGAATTGAAACATTGTATGGAAAAATACAGAGTGTATTTGAATGGCAACAGTGTCACAATTGCTCAGAGTATTTGACTATAAATTGTTTTGTGAATAACAGCGTTGTGACACAAACCCCAGACTCTATATATTCAATTTGTGTATTTAACCGAAAGAATATGTATAAACTATGTTTTAAGAGTGAGACCAGGGGCGTGTCTGTTTGGGAGAGAGCAGTGATAACTCTGAATATTTGTACAGGGTATCACGTAATTATGTGAAATTGTTTTATCTAACAATTATTGATTTAAAACACCAATTTCGCTAATTTGGTAAACCACTTAAGGATTAATCAGTCATTACAGATCTGTTTTGTGCCAATTAGGCAAATACGAATGGTCAAAGAATTTTGACACAGATCTGAATGTAAGGACTCAGTAACAAACTGGGGAATTGAGTATTTTCTCTGTCAAAGAGACAACATTTGTCTTATTTGACAGGGCACATTGTATTTTAAGGCATACCCAAATAAAAGTTAAATCTTAATTTTTGACATATTTACAATAATTAACAATAAAAGAGTGCCCCAAAAAGACTTAATCAGCCGTTTGTCTTGCATTTCTCTTGCAAGGACCCCAAATCCCCCAAAATAGGGTAGCAGAACACCATCTGCCTTTATGAATAAGAATTTCGGAGCGGTGCGGCTGCTGCTGCTGGGGCGCAGTGGTGACAGGATGAGACGGTACACACAGCGCTGAGCCTGGCCTGCCAGCTCAGCCATCTTGTTGCCGGACAAGGATCCCGATTCCCACCACACGCAGGCTGCAGCTGCACAACCGATTGGTTAGTACAGCTGTCATCAGTGGGGAGCCGCGGATTGGAATTAGACATGAGATCTGCGCCTGCAGTGGGGGTGTTATTATTCGTACAGTAGTGGAATGGCCCAAGAATTGTGGGGCCTGTGGGGACCTGCCCATTAAGCCCCCGATCCCCCAAACAGCAGTGGGGGCTATTTACGCCACTGGATGCAAGATATGGCAAAGCTGCATAACAGAGGGGGTAGACGACATGGAGTTTAATACAATGTCAGATGAAGGAGCTGACCACAGAGAGGGGTATGGGGAGAATGTACAGGGCCTTATGCTGGATAGATTTGGAGGAGAACTTCAGAGAAGGATGGGAAATGGTCTGGGATGACTATTGGAGTGGCCAGGGCCTCTGTCCCATGTTAAGTTAGTGTATGACCGGCAGACCTTTGACCCGGGGAGAATGTTCTGAACCCGAGCAACCCCGGGTACCTCAGCTAGTGTACAATGAGTGATAATATCGATACCTGCTCAGTGACGATACTCCCAAGTAATGAGTCTCCTCCTTCTTCATGTTCTCCCAGCCTCCATCAGCTTCCACACTCAACGCTACCTCCTCGCAGCCTCCCTGGATCAGCATAAACTGCAGTGCCTCTATCGCAGAGCTGGGGAGAAGACAGAGGTGGCAGTGAGAACAAGCCACACAGGAAAACAGACTGGCACAGCAGATAAGAACACTCTAGTCCGCCACGGTATCTAGATGAGGCCGTACCAGTGACCTATACAGAACTGGGTACAGTATCTAGATGAGGCCGCACCAGTGACCTATACAGAACTGGGCACAGTATCTAGATGAGGCCGCACCAGTGACCTATACAGAACCGGGCACAGTATCTAGATGAGGCCGCACCAGTGACCTATACAGAACTGGGCACAGTATCTAGATGAGGCCGCACCAGTGACCTATACAGAACCGGGCACAGTATCTAGATGAGGCCGCACCAGTGACCTATACAGAACTGGGTACAGTATCTAGATGAGGCCGCACCAGTGACCTATACAGAACTGGGTACAGTATCTAGATGAGGCCGCACCAGTGACCTATACAGAACCGGGCACAGTATCTAGATGAGGCCGCACCAGTGACCTATACAGAACCGGGCACAGTATCTAGATGAGGCTACACCAGTGACCTATACAGAACTGGGCACAGTATCTAGATGAGGCCGCACCAGTGACCTATACATATCTGGGCACAGTATCTAGATGAGGCCGCACCAGTGACCTATACAGAACTGGGCACAGTATCTAGATGATGCCGCACCAGTGACCTATACAGAACCGGGCACAGTATATAGATGAAGCCGCACCAGTGACCTATACAGAACCGGGCACAGTACCTAGATGAGGCCGCACCAGTGACCTATACAGAACTGGGCACAGTACCTAGATGAGGCCGCACCAGTGACCTATACAGAACTGGGCACAGTATCTAGATGAGGCCGCACCAGTGACCTATACAGAACCGGGCACAGTATCTAGATGAGGCCGCACCACTGACCTATACAGAACTGGGCACAGTATATAGATGAGGCCGCACCACTGACCTATACAGAACCAGGCACAGTATCTAGATGAGATCGCACCAGTGACCTATACAGAACCAGGCACAGTATCTAGATGAGGCCGCACCAGTGACCTATACAGAACCGGGCACAGTATCTAGATGAGGCCGTACCAGTGACCTATACAGAACTGGGCACAGTATCTAGATGAGGCCGCACCAGTGACCTATACAGAACTGGGCACAGTATCTAGATGAGGCCGCACCAGTGACCTATACAGAACTGGGCACAGTATCTAGATGAGGCCGCACCAGTGACCCATACAAAACCGGGTACAGTATCTAGATGAGGCCGCACCAGTGACCTATACAGAACCGGGCACAGTATCTAGATGAGGCCGCACCAGTGACCTATACAGAACTGGGCACAGTATCTAGATGAGGCCGCACCAGTGACCTATACAGAACCGGGCACAGTATCTAGATGAGGCCGCACCAGTGACCTGTACAGAACCGGGCACAGTATCTAGATGAGGCCGCACCAGTGACCTATACAGAACTGGGCACAGTATCTAGATGAGGACGTACCAGTGACCTATACAGAACTGGGCACAGTACCTAGATGAGGCCGCACCAGTGACCTATACAGAACTGGGCACAGTATCTAGATGAGGCCGCACCAGTGACATATACAGAACTGGACACAGTATCTAGATGAGGCCGCACCAGTGACCTATACAGAACTGGGCACAGTATCTAGATGAGGCCGCACCAGTGACCTATACAGATCCGGGCACAGTATCTAGATGAGGCCGCACCAGTGACCTATACAGAACTGGGCACAGTATCTAGATGAGGAAGCACCAGTGACCTATACAGAACCGGGCACAGTATCTAGATGAGGCCGCACCAGTGACCTATACAGAACTGGGTACAGTATCTAGATGAGGCCGCACCAGTGACCTATACAGAACCGGACACAGTACCTAGATGAGGCTGCACCAGTGACCTATACAGAACTGGACACAGTATCTAGATGAGGCCGCACCAGTGACCTATACAGAACCGGGCACAGTATCTAGATGAGGCCGCACCAGTGACCTATACAGAACCGGGCACAGTATCTAGATGAGGCCGCACCAGTGACCTATACAGAACTGGGCACAGTATCTAGATGAGGCTGCACCAGTGACCTATACAGAACTGGGCACAGTATATAGATGAGGCCGCACCAGTGACCTATACAGAACCGGGCACAGTATCTAGATGAGGCCGCACCAGTGACCTATACAGAACTGGGCACAGTACCTAGATGAGGCCGCACCAGTGACCTATACAGAACTGGGCACAGTACCTAGATGAGGCTGCACCAGTGACCTATACAGAACTGGGCACAGTATCTAGATGAGGCTGCACCAGTGACCTATACAGAACCGGGCACAGTACCTAGATGAGGCTGCACCAGTGACCTATACAGAACCGGGCACAGTATCTAGATGAGGCCGCACCAGTGACCTATACAGAACTGGGCACAGTACCTAGATGAGGCCGTACCAGTGACCTATACAGTGGCATTATTAATGTAACTCTCACAAACAGGTGTTGATCACCTAAACCATCTTTAATGGCACCAGATTCTGCAGTTTCTGCCCCCTGATACATATGCCAGTGTCCCCTGCTGATGCAGCTATGGTTATGTGCCCTGTACTTGTCCTATATTGTATTCACCTGTAAGTCACTGTCTCCTGGGTTATATACTCTGTAATAGGGTGCTGCGGATCCCTTGTTCTCTGCCCCCTGATACTTATGTCAGTGTCCCCTGCTGATGCAGCTATGGTTATGTGCCCTGTACTTGTCCTACTGTATATTGTATTCACCTGTAAGTCACTGTCTCCTGGGTTATATACTTTGTAATAGGGTGCTGCGGATCAATTGTTCTCTGCCCCCTGATCCTTTGTACGGCGCTGCAAAACACTTGTGGCGCTTTATAAATAAAATAATAATAATAATGTCAGTGTCCCCTGCTGATGAAGCTATGGTTATGTGCCCTGTACTTGTCCTCTATCGTATTCAGCTGTAAGTCACTGTCTCCTGGATTATATACTCTGTAATAGGGCGCTGCGGATCCCTTGTTCTCTGCCCCCTGATACTTATGTCAGTGCCCCCTGCTGATGCAGCTATGGTTATGTGCCCTGTACTCGTCCTCTATTGTATTCAGCTGTAAGTCACTGTCTCCTGGGTTATATACTTTGTAATAGGGTGCTGCGGATCCCTTGTTCTCTGCTCCCTGATACTTATGTCAGTGCCCACTGCTGATGCAGCTATGGTTATGTGCCTGTACTTGTCCTCTATTGTATTCAGCTGTAAGTCATTGTCTCCTGGGTTATATACTATGTAATAGGGTGCTGCGGATCCCTTGTTCTCTGCCCCCTGATACTTATGTCAGTGTCCCCTGCTGATGCAGCTATGGTTATGTGCCCTGTACTCGTCCTCTATTGTATTCAGCTGTCAGTCACTGTCTCCTGGATTATATACTCTGTAATAGGGCGCTGCGGATCCCTTGTTCTCTGCCCCCTGATACTTATGTCAGTGCCCCCTGCTGATGCAGCTATGGTTATGTGCCCTGTACTCGTCCTCTATTGTATTCAGCTGTAAGTCACTGTCTCCTGGGTTATATACTGTGTAATAGGGTGCTGCAGATCCCTTGTTCTCTGCCCCCTGATACTTATGTCAGTGTCCTTAGCTGATGCAGCTATGGTTAAGTGCCCTGTACTCGTCCTCTATTGTATTCAGCTGTAAGTCTCTGTCTCCTGGATTATATACTCTGTAATAGGGCGCTGCGGATCCCTTGTTCTCTGCCCCCTGATACTTATGTCAGTGTCCTCTGCTGATGCAGCTATGGTTATGTGCCCTGTACTTGTCCTCTATTGTATTCAGCTGTAAGTCACTGTCTCCTGGGTTATATACTCTGTAATAGGGTGCTGCGGATCCCTTGTTCTCTGCTCCCTGATACTTATGTCAGTGCCCACTGCTGATGCAGCTATGGTTATGTGCCCTGTACTCGTCCTCTATTGTATGAAGCTGTCAGTCACTGTCTCCTGGATTATATACTCTGTAATAGGGCGCTGCGGATCCCTTGTTCTCTGCCCCCTGATACTTATGTCAGTGCCCCCTGCTGATGCAGCTATGGTTATGTGCCCTGTACTCGTCCTCTATTGTATTCAGCTGTAAGTCACTGTCTCCTGGGTTATATACTCTGTAATAGGGTGCTGCGGATCCCTTGTTCTCTGCTCCCTGATACTTATGTCAGTGCCCACTGCTGATGCAGCTATGGTTATGTGCCCTGTACTCGTCCTCTATTGTATTCAGCTGTAAGTCACTGTCTCCTGGATTATATACTCTGTAATAGGGCGCTGCGGATCCCTTGTTCTCTGCCCCCTGATACTTATGTCAGTGCCCCCTGCTGATGCAGCTATGGTTATGTGCCCTGTACTCGTCCTCTATTGTATTCAGCTGTAAGTCACTGTCTCCTGGGTTATATACTCTGTAATAGGGTGCTGCGGATCCCTTGTTCTCTGCTCCCTGATACTTATGTCAGTGCTCACTGCTGATGCAGCTATGGTTATGTGCCCTGTACTCGTCCTCTATTGTATTCAGCTGTAAGTCACTGTCTCCTGGGTTATATACTCTGTAATAGGGCACTCGGATCCCTTGTTCTCTGCCCCCTGATACTTATGTCAGTGTCCTCTGCTGATGCAGCTATGGTTATGTGCCCTGTACTTGTCCTCTATTGTATACAGCTGTAAGTCAGTGTCTCCTGGGTTATATACTCTGTAATAGGGTGCTGCGGATCCCTTGTTCTCTGCCCCGTGATACTTATGTCAGTGTCCCCTGCTGATGCAGCTATGGTTATGTGCCCTGTACTCGTCCTCTATTGTATTCAGCTGTAAGTCACTGTCTCCTGGGTTATATACTCTGTAATAGGGTGCTGAGGATCCCTTGTTCTCTGCTCCCTGATACTTATGTCAGTGCTCACTGCTGATGCAGCTATGGTTATGTGCCCTGTACTCGTCCTCTATTGTATTCAGCTGTAAGTCACTGTCTCCTGGGTTATATACTCTGTAATAGGGCGCTGCGGATCCCTTGTTCTCTGCTCCCTGATACTTATGTCAGTGCCCACTGCTGATGCAGCTATGGTTATGTGCCCTGTACTCGTCCTCTATTGTATACAGCTGTAAGTCAGTGTCTCCTGGGTTATATACTCTGTAATAGGGCGCTGCGGATCCCTTGTTCTCTGCCCCCTGATACTTATGTCAGTGTCCTCTGCTGATGCAGCTATGGTTATGTGCCCTGTACTTGTCCTCTATTGTATACAGCTGTAAGTCAGTGTCTCCTGGGTTATATACTCTGTAATAGGGCACTGCGGATCCCTTGTTCTCTGCCCCCTGATACTTATGTCAGTGTCCTCTGCTGATGCAGCTATGGTTATGTGCCCTGTACTTGTCCTCTATTGTATACAGCTGTAAGTCAGTGTCTCCTGGGTTATATACTCTGTAATAGGGCGCTGCGGATCCCTTGTTCTCTGCCCCCTGATACTTATGTCAGTGTCCTCTGCTGATGCAGCTATGGTTATGTGCCCTGTACTTGTCCTCTATTGTATACAGCTGTAAGTCAGTGTCTCCTGGGTTATATACTCTGTAATAGGGTGCTGCGGATCCCTTGTTCTCTGCCCCGTGATACTTATGTCAGTGTCCTCTGCTGATGCAGCTATGGTTATGTGCCCTGTACTTGTCTTCTATTGTATACAGCTGTAAGTCACTGTCTCCTGGGTTATATACTCTGTAATAGGGTGCTGCGGATCCCTTGTTCTCTGCCCCGTGATACTTATGTCAGTGTCCTCTGCTGATGCAGCTATGGTTATGTGCCCTGTACTTGTCTTCTATTGTATACAGCTGTAAGTCAGTGTCTCCTGGGTTATATACTCTGTAATAGGATGCTGCGGATCTCTGGTTCTCTGCCCCCTGATACTTATGTCAGTGTCCCCTGCTGATGCAGCTATGGTTATGTGCCCTGTACTTGTCCTCTATTGTATTCAGCTGTAAGTCACTGTCTCCTGGGTTATATACTGTGTAATAGGGTGCTGCGGATCCCTTGTTCTCTGCCCCCTGATGCTTATGTCAGTGCCGCCTGCTGGTGCAGCTATGGTTATGTGTCCTGTACTCGTCCTCTATTGTATTCAGCTGTAAGTCACTGTCTCCTGGGTTATATAGTCTGTAATAGGCTGCTGCGGATCCCTTGTTCTCTGCACCCTGATACTTATGTCAGTGCCGCCTGCTGATGCAGTTATGGTTATGTGCCCTGTACTTGTCCTCTATTGTATTCAGCTGTAAGTCACAGTCTCCTGGGTTATATACTCTGTAATAGGGCGCTGCGGATCCCTTGTTCTCTGCCCCGTGATACTTATGTCAGTGTCCTCTGCTGATGCAGCTATGGTTATGTGCCCTGTACTTGTCCTCTATTGTATACAGCTGTAAGTCACTGTCTCCTGGGTTATATGTTCTGTAATAGGGCGCTGCGGATCCCTTGTTCTCTGCACCCTGATACTTACAGTATGTCAGTGCTGCCTGCTGATGCAGCTATGGTTATATACCCTGTACTTGTCCTCTATTGTATACACCGGTCAGTCACTGTGTCCTGGGTTATATACTCTGTAATAGGGCGCTGCGGATCCCTTGTTCTCTGCCCCCTGATACTTATGTCAGTGCCGCCTGCTGATACAGCTATGGTTATATACCCTGTACTTGTCCTCTATTGTATACAGCTGTCAGTCACTGTCTCCTGGATTATGTACACTCATGACAGGAGATCAGCTGGACATGTGGGAAATCTCACCTTACACGCATGACCGAAGGCCAGTCTGATGTGTGGGAAATCTCCCCTTACACGCATGACCGAAGGCCAGTCTGACGTGTGGGAAATCTCCCCTTACACTCATGACCGAAGGCCAGTCTGACGTGTGGGAAATCTCCCCTTACACGCATGACCGAAGGCCAGTCTGACGTGTGGGAAATCTCCCCTTACACGCATGACCGAAGGCCAGTCTGACGTGTGGGAAATCTCCCCTTACACGCATGACCGAAGGCCAGTCTGACGTGTGGGAAATCTCCCCTTACACGCATGACCGAAGGCCAGTCTGACGTGTGGGAAATCTCCCCTTACACGCATGACCGAAGGCCAGTCTGACGTGTGGGAAATCTCCCCTTACACGCATGACCGAAGGCCAGTCTGACGTGTGGGAAATCTCCCCTCACACACATGACCAAAGGCTAGCCTGACGTGTGGGAAATCTCCCCTTACACGCATGACAGATGACCAGCCTGATGTGTGGACGATCTATTTCACGCATGACAGATGGCCAGCCTGGCGTGTGGATAATTTCTTAAACATGTATGTATATTAGTAACCCACAATGTAATCTCAGGGCCCAGACTCCACATTACACAGGACACCATTTCTCAGGCATGGACTATAATGAGCCAAATTCGTCAGTTCTTCAAATGTCGTAAAAATCCAGAGATCAGGTTCAGTCTCTGAGCCAGACACAGTGGTGATCAGCCAGAGACCAGGATGAGGTCAGCGAGACCAGGCTGAAATACTACACCACAAGCAGAAGCAAGCCAGGCCGCAGGGTGGTGAGCAATCCGGGGAGAGAATCCTCTGCTCTACATACACGGTGAGGCTCTGCTCTACATACACTGTGCGCCTCTGCTCTACATACACGGTGAGGCTCTGCTCTACACGCACTGTGCGCCTCTGCTCTACACGCACTGTGCGCCTCTGCTCTACACGCACTGTGCGCCTCTGCTCTACACGCACTGTGCGCCTCTGCTCTACACGCACTGTGAGGCTCTGTTCTACACGCACTGTGAGGCTCTGCTCTACACACACGGTGCGCCTCTGCTCTACACACACGGTGCGCCTCTGCTCTACACACACGGTGCGCCTCTGCTCTACACACACGGTGCGCCTCTGCTCTACACACACTGTGCGCCTCTGCTCTACACACACTGTGCGCCTCTGCTCTACATACACGGTGAGGCTCTGCTCTACACGCACTGTGCGCCTCTGCTCTACACGCACTGTGCGCCTCTGCTCTACACGCACTGTGCGCCTCTGCTCTACACGCACTGTGCGCCTCTGCTCTACACGCACTGTGAGGCTCTGCTCTACACGCACTGTGAGGCTCTGCTCTACACGCACTGTGCGCCTCTGCACTACACGCACTGTGCGCCTCTGCTCTACACGCACTGTGCGCCTCTGCTCTACACGCACTGTGCGCCTCTGCTCTACACGCACTGTGCGCCTCTGCTCTACACGCACTGTGCGCCTCTGCTCTACACGCACTGTGCGCCTCTGCTCTACACGCACTGTGCGCCTCTGCTCTACACGCACTGTGCGCCTCTGCTCTACACGCACTGTGCGCCTCTGCTCTACACGCACTGTGCGCCTCTGCTCTACACGCACTGTGCGCCTCTGCTCTACACGCACTGTGCGCCTCTGCTCTACACGCACTGTGAGGCTCTGCTCTACACGCACTGTGAGGCTCTGCTCTACACACACTGTGCGCCTCTGCTCTACACACACTGTGCGCCTCTGCTCTACACACACTGTGCGCCTCTGCTCTACACACACTGTGCGCCTCTGCTCTACACACACTGTGCGCCTCTGCTCTACGCACACTGTGCGCCTCTGCTCTACGCACACTGTGCGCCTCTGCTCTACGCACACTGTGAGGCTCTGCTCTACGCACACTGTGCGCCTCTGCTCTACGCACACTGTGCGCCTCTGCTCTACGCACACTGTGCGCCTCTGCTCTACGCACACTGTGCGCCTCTGCTCTACGCACACTGTGCGCCTCTGCTCTACGCACACTGTGCGCCTCTGCTCTACGCACACTGTGCGCCTCTGCTCTACGCACACTGTGCGCCTCTGCTCTACGCACACTGTGAGGCTCTGCTCTACGCACACTGTGAGCCTCTGCTCTACGCACACTGTGCGCCTCTGCTCTACGCACACGGTGCCCCTTTGCTCTACGCACACGGTGCCCCTTTGCTCTACGCACACGGTGCCCCTTTGCTCTACGCACACGGTGCGCCTCCGCTCTACATCCACTGTGCGCCTCCGCTCTACATCCACTGTGCGCCTCCGCTCTACACCCACTGTGCGCCTCCGCTCTACACCCACTGTGCGCCTCCGCTCTACACCCACTGTGCGCCTCCGCTCTACACCCACTGTGCGCCTCCGCTCTACACCCACTGTGCGCCTCCGCTCTACACCCACTGTGCGCCTCCGCTCTACACCCACTGTGCGCCTCCGCTCTACACCCACTGTGCGCCTCCGCTCTACACCCACTGTGCGCCTCCGCTCTACACCCACTGTGCGCCTCCGCTCTACACCCACTGTGCGCCTCCGCTCTACACCCACTGTGCGCCTCCGCTCTACACCCACTGTGCGCCTCCGCTCTACACCCACTGTGCGCCTCCGCTCTACACCCACTGTGCGCCTCCGCTCTACATCCACTGTGCGCCTCCGCTCTACATCCACTGTGCGCCTCCGCTCTACATCCACTGTGCGCCTCCGCTCTACATCCACTGTGCGCCTCCGCTCTACATCCACTGTGCGCCTCCGCTCTACATCCACTGTGCGCCTCCGCTCTACATCCACTGTGCGCCTCCGCTCTACATCCACTGTGCGCCTCCGCTCTACATCCACTGTGCGCCTCCGCTCTACATCCACTGTGCGCCTCCGCTCTACATCCACTGTGCGCCTCCGCTCTACATCCACTGTGCGCCTCCGCTCTACATCCACTGTGCGCCTCCGCTCTACATCCACTGTGCGCCTCCGCTCTACATCCACTGTGCGCCTCCGCTCTACATCCACTGTGCGCCTCCGCTCTACATCCACTGTGCGCCTCCGCTCTACATCCACTGTGCGCCTCAATCTGCAGACATGCGCATGGGTCTATGGGGCAAGATGGTAGGATCGCCTAGGGAGAAAGGGTTTCCCAGGACAAAGGAACAATCATCGCTACACGGGTCAGTGTATCCGATGCCACGATCTACAAAGCAGCGCTGCAGTAAGACTTCCGTCTGCAAAAGGGAGATCATTATAATGTTCTAGAACAGAGAGGTTCCACTTACTCCATTTTCTACCAGTTCAATTTATCCTGAAGAGATTCTCCTGTGGTATTACTGAATCAACCTTCCCCCATACCTAGAACTCCCTCAGCCTCTCCTCCATCACTGGCCTCCGCTCACGCTCACCTCTCCCAATCCCTACAGAACCCAATGTAACATCCTACCCAATACCTAGAACTCCCTCAGCCTCTCCTCCATCACTGGCCTCCGCTCACGCTCACCTCTGCCAATCCCTACAGAACCCAATGTAACATCCTACCCAATACCTAGAACTCCCTCAGCCTCTCCTCCATCACTGGCCTCCGCTCACGCTCACCTCTCCCATTCCCTACAGAACCCAATGTAACATCCTACTCAATACCTAGAACTCCCTCAGCCTCTCCTCCATCACTGGCCTCCGCTCACGCTCACCTCTGCCATTCCCTACAGAACCCAATGTAACATCCTACTCAATACCTAGAACTCCCTCAGCCTCTCCTCCATCACTGGCCTCCGCTCACGCTCACCTCTGCCATTCCCTACAGAACCCAATGTAACATCCTACTCAATACCCAGAACTCTCTCAGCCTCTCCTCCATCACTGGCCTCTGCTCACGCTCACCTCTGCCAATCCCTACAGAACCCAATGTAACATCCTACCCAATACCTAGAACTCCATCAGCCTCTCCTCCATCACTGGCCTCCGCTCACGCTCACCTCTCCCATTCCCTACAGAACCCAATGTAACATCCTACCCAATACCTAGAACTCCATCAGCCTCTCCTCCATCACTGGCCTCCACTCACGCTCACCTCTCCCATTCCCTACAGAACCCAATGTAACATCCAACCCAATACCTAGAACTCCCTCAGCCTCTCCTCCATCCACCTCTCCCAATCCCTACAGAACCCAATGTAACATCCTACCCAATACCTAGAACTCCATCAGCCTCTCCTCCATCACTGGCCTCCGCTCACGCTCACCTCTGCCATTCCCTACAGAACCCAATGTAACATCCTACTCAATACCTAGAACTCCCTCAGCCTCTCCTCCATCACTGGCCTCCTGTCACCCTCACCTCTGCCAATCCCTTCAGAACCCAATGTAACATCCTACCCAATACCTAGAACTCCCTCAGCCTCTCCTCCATCACTGGCCTCCGCTCACGCTCACCTCTCCCATTCCCTACAGAACCCAATGTAACATCCTACCCAATACCTAGAACTCCCTCAGCCTCTCCTCCATCACTGGCCTCTGCTCACGCTCACCTCTCCCATTCCCTACAGAACCCAATGTAACATCCTACCCAATACCTAGAACTCCATCAGCCTCTCCTCCATCACTGGCCTCCGCTCACGCTCACCTCTCCCATTCCCTACAGAACCCAATGTAACATCCTACTCAATACCTAGAACTCCCTCAGCCTCTCCTCCATCACTGGCCTCCGCTCACGCTCACCTCTCCCATTCCCTACAGAACCCAATGTAACATCCTACCCAATACCTAGAACTCCCTCAGCCTCTCCTCCATCACTGGCCTCCGCTCACTTTCACCTATCCCATTCCCTACAGAACCCAATGTAACATCCTACTCAATACCTAGAACTCCCTCAGCCTCTCCTCCATCACTGGCCTCCACTCACGCTCACCTCTCCCATTCCCTACAGAACCCAATGTAACATCCTACCCAATACCTAGAACTCCCTCAGCCTCTCCTCCATCACTGGCCTCCGCTCACTTTCACCTATCCCATTCCCTACAGAACCCAATGTAACATCCTACTCAATACCTAGAACTCCCTCAGCCTCTCCTCCATCACTGGCCTCCGCTCACGCTCATCTCTGCCAATCCCTACAGAACCCAATGTAACATCCTACCCAATACCTAGAACTCCATCAGCCTCTCCTCCATCATTGGCCTCCTGTCACCCTCACCTCTCCCAATCCCTACAGAACCCAATGTAACATCCTACCTAGAACTTGCTCTGCCTGGAGTTCCTTCATCAATTATCAATTATCCTCCTCCCATCCTCACCTTTGTGCCAATACCCGTTCTGGATTCCCAATTCCCACAGAACCCAATGTATCATCATACCCCATACCTAGAACATCATCATCCTCTCCACCATCACTGGCCTCCTGTCAACCTCCCATTCCATACAGAACCCAATGTGTCATCCTACCTTGTACCTTATAATTGACGAATGTTATTCATGTCACTGAGACGGTGACAATTCCTGGACAGCAACAATCACTTAGAGGTCCTTAGCGCCCGATCCCAGGAGTAATCCCGGTACTAGTCCGCATCAGATAGTTCCCAGGAGTAATCCCGGTACTAGTCCGCATCAGATAGTTCCCAGAGTAATCCCGGTACTAGTCCGCATCAGATAGTTCCCAGGAGTAATCCCGGTACTAGTCCGATAACATGGAACCCAGGAGTAATCCCGGTACTAGTCCGCATCAGATAGATCCCAGGAGTAATCCCGGTACTAGTCCGCATCAGATAGTTCCCAGGAGTAATCCCAGTACTAGTGTGCATCAGATAGATCCCAGGAGTAATCCCGGTACTAGTCTGCATCAGATAGATCCCAGGAGTAATCCCGGTACTAGTCCGCATCAGATAGATCCCAGGAGTAATCCCGGTACTAGTCCGCATCAGATAATTCCCAGGAGTAATCCCGGTACTAGTCCGCATCAGATAATTCCCAGGAGTAATCACGGTACTAGTCCGCATCAGATAGTTCCCAGGAGTAATCCCGGTACTAGTTTGCATCAGATAGATCCCAGGAGTAATCCCGGTACTAGTCCGCATCAGATAGATCCCAGGAGTAATCCCGGTACTAGTCCGCATCAGATAATTCCCAGGAGTAATCCCGGTACTAGTCCGCATCAGATAATTCCCAGGAGTAATCCCGGTACTAGTTCGCATCAGATAGATCCCAGGAGTAATCCCGGTACTAGTCCGCATCAGATAATTCCCAGGAGTAATCCCGGTACTAGTCCGCATCAGATAATTCCCAGGAGTAATCCCGGTACTAGTCCGCATCAGATAGATCCCAGGAGTAATCCCGGTACTTGTCCACATCAGATAGTTCCCAGGAGTAATCCCGGTATTAGTTCTCATCAGATAGTTCCCAAACGTAATCCCGGTACTAGTCCGCATCAGATAGTTCCCAGGAGTAATCCCGGTACTTGTCCACATCAGATAGTTCCCAGGAGTAATCCCAGTACTAGTCCGGATCAGATAGATCCCAGGAGTAATCCCGGTACTAGTCCGCATCCGATAGTTCCCAGGAGTAATCCCGGTACTAGTCCGCATCAGATAGTTCCCAGGAGTAATCCCGGTACTTGTCCACATCAGATAGATCCCAGGAGTAATCCCGGTACTAGTCCACATCAGATAGTTCCCAGGAGTAATCCCGGTACTAGTCCGCATCAGATAGATCCCAGGAGTAATCCCAGTACTAGTCCGCATCAGATAGATCCCAGTAGTAATCCCGGTACTAGTCCGCATCAGATAGATCCCAGGAGTAATCCCGGTACTAGTCCGCATCAGATAGATCCCAGGAGTAATCCCGGTACTAGTCCGCATCAGATAGTTCCCAGGAGTAATCCCAGTACTAGTCCGCATCAGATAGATCCCAGGAGTAATCCCGGTACTAGTCCGCATCAGATAGATCCCAGGAGTAATCCCAGTACTAGTCCACATCAGATAGTTCCCAGGAGTAATCCCGGTACTAGTCCGCATCAGATAGATCCCAGGAGTAATCCCGGTATTAGTCCGCATCAGATAGTTCCCAGGAGTAATCCCGGTACTAGTCCGCATCAGATAGATCCCAGGAGTAATCCCGGTACTAGTCCGCATCAGATAGTTCCCAGGAGTAATCCCAGTACTAGTGTGCATCAGATAGATCCCAGGAGTAATCCCAGTACTAGTCCGCATCAGATAGTTCCCAGAAGTAATCCCAGTACTAGTGTGCATCAGATAGATCCCAGGAGTAATCCCGGTACTAGTCTGCATCAGATAGATCCCAGGAGTAATCCCGGTACTAGTCCAGATCAGATAGATCCCAGGAGTAATCCCGGTACTAGTCCGGATAAAATGGAACCCAGGAGTAATCCCGGTACTAGTCCGCATCAGATAGATCCCAGGAGTAATCCCGGTACTAGTTCGCATATGATAGATCCCAGGAGTAATCCCGGTACTAGTTCGCATATGATAGTTCCCAGGAGTAATCCCGGTACTAGTCCGGATCAGATAGATCCCAGGAGTAATCCCGGTACTAGTCCGGATAAAATGGAACCCAGGAGTAATCCCAGTACTAGTCTGCATCAGATAGTTCCCAGGAGTAATCCCAGTACTAGTCCGCATCAGATAGATCCCAGGAGTAATCCCGGTACTAGTCCGCATCAGATAGTTCCCAGGAGTAATCCCGGTACTAGTTCGCATCAGATAGATCCCAGGAGTAATCCCGGTACTAGTCCGCATCAGATAGATCCCAGGAGTAATCCCGGTACTAGTCTGCATCAGATAGTTCCCAGGAGTAATCCCAGTACTAGTCCGCATCAGATAGTTCCCAGGAGTAATCCCGGTACTAGTTCGCATATGATAATTCCTAGGAGTAATCCCAGTACTAGTCCGCATCAGATAGTTCCCAGGAGTAATCCCGGTACTAGTCCGCATCAGATAGTTCCCAGGAGTAATCCCGGTACTAGTCCGCATCAGATAGATCCCAGGAGTAATCCCGGTACTAGTGTGCATCAGATAGATCCCAGGAGTAATCCCGGTACTAGTCCGATAACATGGAACCCAGGAGTAATCCCGGTACTTGTCCGCATCAGATAGATCCCAGGAGTAATCCCGGTACTAGTCCGCATCAGATAGATCCCAGGAGTAATCCCGGTACTAGTGTGCATCAGATAGATCCCAGGAGTAATCCCGGTACTAGTCCGATAACATGGAACCCAGGAGTAATCCCGGTACTTGTCCGCATCAGATAGATCCCAGGAGTAATCCCAGTACTAGTCCGCATCAGATAGATCCCAGGAGTAATCCCGGTACTAGTCCGCATCAGATAGATCCCAGGAGTACTCCCAGTACTAGTCCGATAACATGGAACCCAGGAGTAATCCCAGTACTAGTCCGCATCAGATAGTTCCCAGGAGTAATCCCGGTACTTGTCCACATCAGATAGTTCCCAGGAGTAATCCCAGTACTAGTCCGCATCAGATAGTTCCCAGAGTAATCCCAGTACTAGTCTGCATCAGATAGTTCCCAGGAGTAATCCCGGTACTTGTCCACATCAGATAGTTCCCAGGAGTAATCCCGGTACTAGTCCGCATCAGATAGTTCCCAGGAGTAATCCCGGTACTTGTCCGCATCAGATAGATCCCAGGAGTAATCCCAGTACTAGTCCGCATCAGATAGATCCCAGGAGTAATCCCGGTACTAGTCCGCATCAGATAGATCCCAGGAGTACTCCCAGTACTAGTCCGATAACATGGAACCCAGGAGTAATCCCAGTACTAGTCCGCATCAGATAGTTCCCAGGAGTAATCCCGGTACTTGTCCACATCAGATAGTTCCCAGGAGTAATCCCAGTACTAGTCCGCATCAGATAGTTCCCAGAGTAATCCCAGTACTAGTCCGCATCAGATAGTTCCCAGGAGTAATCCCGGTACTTGTCCACATCAGATAGTTCCCAGGAGTAATCCCGGTACTAGTCCGCATCAGATAGTTCCCAGGAGTAATCCTGGTACTATTCCCATTCCCCATTCCCAGGTGGTGTCCCCTGTAAGGTTCCCTAAGGTCTGTTTAGGGATGTAGTTATTGTTCTGCCCTTGTCATACTGACATACCTATCATTATACATATCATATACATATATAGTGCACATTATAGGGACAGCAGGCAGCGTATTATACATATCATATACATATATAGTGCACATTATAGGGTCAGCATAGTATACACATATATATATATATATATATATATATTATACATATCATATACATATATAGTGCACATTATAGGGACAGCAGGCAGCGTATTATACATATCATATACATATATAGTGCACATTATAGGGTCAGCATAGTATACATATATATATATATATATATATATATTATACATATCATATACATATATAGTACACATTATAGGGACAGCAGGCAGCGTATTATACATATCATATACATATAGTGCAGATTATAGAGACATCTGAGCACACATCCGCCTTACCTGCAGGGGTCCAGGCTCCTGGACGCGGCCGATGGACTGGAGCACTTCTTGTCCTTGGCTGTGCAGAGGTCCTTCGGCAGCTGGACCCCCACCATACAGCTGACTCGCAGGAGCAGGACCACAAAGAGCTGAGGATAAAGCTCTTGTACAGCGGGGGCAGCCTCGGGCTGGCACAGCACCTCCCGGAGGGCACAGGTGGCCTAGATGGAGGTAAGTACATGCTATTACCAGTTATTTATATAGCGCACACCTATTCCGCAGAGCAGAAAGTATCTGGCTATACACATCAGTCCCTGCCCCAGTGAGCTTACACTCTATGGACACTGAAGCACTCGGAGGCAAGCTCTGGGAGAACATACAGACTCCACACATATAGGGCCATGGTGGGAATAGAACCCATGATCTTGGCGCTGTGAGGCAGTAATGCTAACCATTACACCGTCCCTCTACATAAACCTGATATACAGATTATACAGAACCACACAGGTCCGTACAGAGATTTATATTCCCTTACAGCAAATAGGTTCTGAGATAATGGGTCCACAGTGTCTAGGTGGACACCTAAGAATAGTCGTTATACCAATAGTCGACATGGCTGAAATTCAAAAGGTCGACACAATGGTTTAACATTTTTTGTCTATGTCAACATATGTCGACAGCATAAGTGTGACGCGTCCCCTCGCACGGCTCGCTGCGCTCGGCACACTATTATATCATCGCAACCACTGGGATGGTAACGTATGAACCAAGTCAGTCTAAACAAAAATAACATGTCAACTATGTCCATGTCGACATTAAGCGTGTGTCGGCATTCTGTCATTGTCAACCTAAGGTATGTCAACCATTCTTAAGTGTCGACCTAGTCACTTTCAGCCAATAGTGGTTGACCTGTGACTGTGGAGCTCGACATTGGGAGGTCAGTCAGGAGAACATACCTCGTGTACCTGCAGAGGGAGGGAGTGTCAGAGGTAGGGCGCAGTGAGCGAGAGCTGGATGGGGCAACGAGGGAGAACCAGCTGAGGAGCTCGGGGAGGGGAAGAGGAATGGGGGGGTTTCTGTAAAGGATGGTTGTAGGTAATCCTGATGGGGGCAGACCTGGAACATCTATGTCATTGCTGGAATATCACCGGAAGTACAGAGGGAAGGAGTGTCAGAGGTAGGGCGCAGTGAGCGAGAGCTGGATGGGGCAGCGAGGGAGAACCAGCTGAGGAGCTCGGGGAGGGGAAGAGGAATGGGGGGGTTCGATGCAAGGATGGTTGTAGGTAATCCTGCTGGGGGCAGACCTGGAACATCTATGTCATTGCTGGAATATCACCGGAAGTACAGAGGGAAGGAGTGTCAGAGGTAGGGCGCAGTGAGCGAGAGCTGGATGGAGCAGCGAGGGAGAACCAGCTGAGGAGCTCGGGGAGGGGGAAGAGGAATGGGGGGGTTCTGTAAAGGATGGTTGTAGGTAATCCTGATGGGGGCAGACCTGGAACATCTATGTCATTGCTGGAATATCACCGGAAGTACAGAGGGAGGGAGTGTCAGAGGTAGGGCGCAGTGAGCAACAGTTGGATAGGGCAGCAAGGGAGACGAGAGAACCAGCTGAGTAGCTCGGGGAGGGGAAGAGGAATGGGGGTTCTGTGAAGGATGGTTTTAGGTAATCCTGATGGGGGCAGACCTGGAACATCTATGTCATTGCTGGAATATCACAGGAAGTACCGAGGGAAGGAGTGTCAGAGGTAGGGTGCAGTGAGCGAGAGCTGGACGGGGCAGCGAGGGAGATAAGAGAACCAGCTGAGGAGCTCGGGGAGGGGAAGAGGAATGGGGGGGGGGGGATCTGTGAAGGATGGAATTAGGTAATCCTGATGGGGGCAGACCTGGAACATCTATGTCATTGCTGGAATATCACAGGAAGTACAGAGGGAAGGAGTGTCAGAGGTAGGGCGCAGTGAGCGAGAGCTGGATGGGGCAGCGAGGGAGAACCAGCTGAGGAGCTACGGTAGGGGAATAGAAATGGGGGGTTCTGTGCAAGGATGGTTGTAGGTAATCCTGGTGGGGGCAGACCTGGAACATAGATGTCATTGCTGGAATATCACAGGAAGTACAGAGGGAAGGAGTGTCAGAGGTAGAGCGCAGTGAGCGAGAGCTGGAAGGGGCAGCGAGGGAGAACCAGCTGAGGAGCTCGGGGAGGGGAAGAGGAATGGGGAGGTTCTGTGCAAGGATGGTAGTAGGTAATCCTGATGGGGGCAAACCTGGAACATCTATGTCATTACTGGAATATCATAGGAAGTACAGAGGGAAGGAGTGTCAGAGGTAGGGCGCAGTGAGCGAGAGCTGGATGGGGCAGCGAGGGAGATGAGAGAACCAGCTGAGGAGCTCGGGGAGGGGAAGAGGAATGGGGGGTTCTGTGCAAGGATGGTTGTAGGTAATCCTGGTGGGGGCAGACCTGGAACATCTATGTCATTGCTGGAATATCACAGGAAGTACAGAGGGAAGGAGTGTCAGAGGTAGGGCGCAGTGAGCGAGAGCTGGATGGGGCAGCGAGGGAGATAAGAGAACCAGCTGAGGAGCTCGGGGAGGGGAAGAGGAATGGGGGGTTCTATGCAAGTATGGTTGTAGGTAATCCTGATGGGGGCAGACCTGGAACATAGATGTCATTGCTGGAATATCACCGGAAGTACAGAGGGAAGGAGTGTTAGAGGTAGGGCGCAGTGAGCGAGAGCTGGATGGGGCAGCGAGGGAGATGTGAGAACCAGCTGAGGAGCTTGGGGAGGGGAAGAGGAATGGGGGGGTTCGATGCAAGGATGGTTGTATGTAATCCTGATGGGGGCAGACCTGGAACATCTATGTCATTGCTGGAATATCACAGGAAGTACAGAGGGAAGGAGTGTCAGAGTTAGGGCGCAGTGAGCGAGAGCTGGATGGGGCAGCGAGAGAGAACCAGCTGAGGAGCTCGGGGAGGGGAGGAGGAATGGGGGGTTCTGTAAAGGATGGTTGTCGGTAATTCTGATGGGGGCAGACCTGGAACATCTATGTCATTGCTGGAATATCACAGGAAACACAGAGGGAAGGAGTGTCAGAGGTAGGGCGCAGTGAGCGAGAGCTGGATGGGGCAGCGAGGGAGAACCAGCTGAGGAGCTCGGGGAGGGAAAGAGGAATGGGGGGTTCTGTAAAGGATGGTTGTCGGTAATCCTGATGGGGGCAGACCTGGAACATCTATGTCATTGCTGGAATATCATAGGAAGTACAGAGGGAAGAAGTGTCAGAGGTAGGGCGCAGTGAGCGAGAGCTGGATGGGGCAGCGAGGGAGAACCAGCTGAGGCACTCGGGGAGGGGAAGAGGAATGGGGGGGTTCTGTAAAGGATGGTTGTAGGTAATCCTGATGGGGGCAGACCTGGAACATCTATGTCATTGCTGGAATATTACAGGAAGTACAGAGGGAAGGAGTGTCAGAGGTAGGGCTCACGCAATAAGTTTGATGCCGATCCGATGTCACGTGTGCAATGGATCAGAATCGGAGATCGGACCTGTGGGATCGGACAGCCTCCGGCAGCTGTGGATGTTATCAGATCCAATATATCCCGGGGGGTTCAAGGAAGATCTTATGTGTCTTCTCCCTCCGAGATGTCGCATAAGTCTATGGGGACCCTGAGACTCTGCCCCACGCCCTCATCATCATCAGCTACTGTAACGTCCTCCTCCCTAGTGTCCAGCACACACTCAGCAGCACCTACCCCAACTACTGTAGCGTCCTCCTCTCTACCTCCCTAGTGTCCAGCACACACTCAGCATCAGCCTCCACACTGCTGCACTGGCTCTATACCTCCCTAGTGTCCAGCACACACTCAGCATGGGCCTTCACCCTGCTGCACCGGCTCTATACCTCCCTAGTGTCCAGCACACACTCAGCATCGGCCTCCACACTGTGCACCAGCTCTATACCTCCCTAGTGTCCAGCACACACTCAGCATCGGCCTCCACCCTGCTGCACCAGCTGTATACCTCCCTAGTGTCCAGCACACACTCAGCATAGGCCATCGCTCTGCTGCACCAGCTCTATACCTCGCTAGAGTCCAGCACACACTCAGCATTGGCCCACACACTGCTGCACCAGCTCTATACCTCCCTAGTGTCCAGCACACACTCAGCATCGGCCTCCACCCCGCTGCACTGGCTCTATACCGCACTAGTGTCCAGCACACACTCTGCATTGGCCTCCACCATGCTGCACTGGCTCTATACCTCCCTAGTATCCAGCACACACTCAGCATCAGCCTCCACCCTGCTGCACTGGCTCTATACCTCCCTAGTGTCCAGCACACACTCAGCATCGGCCTCCACCCTGCTGCACTGGCTCTATACCTCCCTAGTGTCCAGCACACACTCAGCATCGGCCTCCACCCTGCTGCACTGGCTCTATACCTCCCTAGTGTCCAGCACACACTCAGCATCGGCCTCCACCCTGCTGCACTGGCTCTATATCTCCCTAGTGTCCAGCACACACTCTGCATTGGCCTCCACCATGCTGCACTGGCTCTATATCTCCCAGGTGTCCAGCACACACTCAGCATCGGCCTCCACACTGCTGCACTGGCTCTATACCTCCCTAGTGTCCAGCACACACTCAGCATCGGCCTCCACCCTGCTGCACTGGCTATATACCTCCCTAGTATCCAGCACATACTCAGCATCGGCCTCCACCCTGCTGCACTGGCTCTATATCTCCCAAGTGTCCAGCACACACTCAGCATCGGCCTCCACACTGCTGCACTGGCTCTATACCTCCCTAGTGTCCAGCACACACTCAGCATCGGCCTCCACCCTGCTGCACTGGCTCTATATTTCCCAAGTGTCCAGCACACACTCAGCATCGGCCTCCACCCCGCTGCACTGGCTCTATACCGCACTAGTGTCCAGCACACACTCAGCATCGGCCTCCACACTGCTGCACTGGCTCTATACCTCCCTAGTATCCAGCACACACTCAGCATCGGCCTCCACCCTGCTGCACTGGCTCTATATCTCCCAAGTGTCCAGCACACACTCAGCATCGGCCTCCACCCTGCTGCACTGGCTCTATATCTCCCAAGTGTCCAGCACACACTCAGCATCGGCCTCCACACTGCTGCACTGGCTCTATATCTCCCAAGTGTCCAGCACACACTCAGCATTGGCCTCCACACTGCTGCACCAGCTCTATACCTCCCTAGTGTCCAGCACACACTCAGCATCGGCCTCCACCCCGCTGCACTGGCTCTATACCTCCCTAGTGTCCAGCACACACTCAGCATCGGCCTCCACCCTGCTGCACTGGCTCTATACCTCCCTAGTGTCCAGAACACACTCAGCATCGGCCTCCACCCTGCTGCACTGGCTCTATATCTCCCAAGTGTCCAGCACACACTCAGCATCGGCCTCCACACTGCTGCACTGGCTCTATACCTCCCTAGTGTCCAGCACACACTCAGCATCGGCCTCCACCCTGCTGCACTGGCTCTATATCTCCCAAGTGTCCAGCACACACTCAGCATCGGCCTCCACCCTGCTGCACTGGCTCTATATCTCCCAAGTGTCCAGCACACACTCAGCATCGGCCTCCACACTGCTGCACTGGCTCTATATCTCCCAAGTGTCCAGCACACACTCAGCATTGGCCTCCACACTGCTGCACCAGCTCTATACCTCCCTAGTGTCCAGCACACACTCAGCATCGGCCTCCACCCCGCTGCACTGGCTCTATACCTCCCTAGTGTCCAGCACACACTCAGCATCGGCCTCCACCCTGCTGCACTGGCTCTATACCTCCCTAGTGTCCAGAACACACTCAGCATCGGCCTCCACCCTGCTGCACTGGCTCTATATCTCCCAAGTGTCCAGCACACACTCAGCATCGGCCTCCACACTGCTGCACTGGCTCTATACCTCCCTAGTGTCCAGCACACACTCAGCATCGGCCTCCACCCTGCTGCACTGGCTCTATATCTCCCAAGTGTCCAGCACACACTCAGCATCGGCCTCCACCCTGCTGCACTGGCTCTATATCTCCCAAGTGTCCAGCACACACTCAGCATCGGCCTCCACACTGCTGCACTGGCTCTATATCTCCCAAGTGTCCAGCACACACTCAGCATTGGCCTCCACACTGCTGCACCAGCTCTATACCTCCCTAGTGTCCAGCACACACTCAGCATCGGCCTCCACCCCGCTGCACTGGCTCTATACCTCCCTAGTGTCCAGCACACACTCAGCATCGGCCTCCACCCTGCTGCACTGGCTCTATACCTCCCTAGTGTCCAGAACACACTCAGCATCGGCCTCTGCCCATTAGAGGCCAGCAGACACGGATACCTTTATACTATATATTATAGGAGAGGATTTATGTAATGATTACTGCATGGAAGTGACTAATATCTAGCGGTGTTCTGGCTCTCAGACACTTCGAGAACGGTTCTATAACCGGATAAAATGGGTCACTGCTGCCGAATGATCCAGCCCCCTGTCCAGCAGAAGCCCTAAGGAGGACGCTCTCGGAAACTGATCACAGGATGGGGATGCAGACTAATGAGAGCAGGGCAGGAGCTTGGTATACTGGTCCGGGAAGAGTGATGTGTGGACAAATCAGAAACAGGACACAGGTTACGGTGTCAAACAAACACAGAACGGGAAATCTGGAACCCCTCCAGTGTGAGTAGAAACACAAAACGGGAAATCTGGATCACCTCCAGAGCAAGTACACAGAATGGGAGTTCTAGATCCCGTCCAGAGCGAGTACTCAGAACTAAAGACGTAGATCACCTCTAGAAACAGTACACAGAACAAGAGATCTGGAACCCCTCTAGAGCGAGTCACAGAAAGGGAAATCTGCACCCCCTCTAGAACGAGTATACAGAACGGGAGATCTGGATCCCCTCCAGAGTGAGTGCACACAACGGGAGATCTGGATCACCTCCAGATCAGTACACAGAACGGAAGATCTGCACCCCCTCCAGAATGAGTACACAGAATGGGATATATGGATCCCACCAGAGCGAGTACACGGAACGGTAGATCTGGATCACCTCCAGAGAAAGTACACAGAATGGGAGATATCGATCCCCTCCAGAGTGAGTAGAAACACAAAACGGGAGATCTGGATCCCCTCCAGAGCAAGTAGAAACACAGAACAGGAGACCTGGATCCCCACCAGAGCGAGTACACAGAACGGGAGATCTGGATCAGCTCCATTGCCAGTACTCAGTACCAGAGACCTGGATCCCCACCAGAGCGAGTACACAGAACGGGAGATCTGGATCAGCTCCATTGCCAGTACTCAGTACCAGAGACCTGGATCCCCACCAGAGTGAGTACACAGAACGGGAGATCTGGATAACCTCCAGAGCGAGTACACAGAACGGGAGATCTGGATCAGCTCCATTGCCAGTACTCAGTACCAGAGACCTGGATCCCCACCAGAGTGAGTACACAGAACGGGAGATCTGGATCACCTCCAGAGCGAGTGCACACAACGGGAGATCTGGATCACCTCCAGCGTGAGTACACAGAACAGGAGATCTGGATCCCCTCCAGTGCGAGTACACAGAACAGGAGATCTGGATCCCTTCCAGTGCGAGTACACAGAACGGGAGATCTGGATCACCTCCAGAGCGAGTACACAGAGCGGGAGATCTGGATCCCCTCCAGAGCGAGTGCATACAACGGGAGATCTGGATCACCTCCAGCGTGAGTACACAGAACAGGAGATCTGGATCCCCTCCAGTGCGAGTACACAGAACAGGAGATCTGGATCCCCTCCAGAGCCAGAAGAAACACAGAACGGGAGATCTGGATCGCCTCCAGTGCGAGTACACAGAACGGGAGATCTGGATCACCTCCAGAGCGAGTACACAGAGCGGGAGATCTGGATCCCCTCCAGAGCGAGTGCACACAACGGGAGATCTGGATCCCCTCCAGTGCGAGTACACAGAACGGGAGATCTGGATCCCCTCCAGTGCGAGTACACAGAACGGGAGATCTGAATCCCCTCCAGAGCGAGTGCACACAGAGCGGGAGATCTGGATCCCCTCCAGTGCGAGTACACAGAATGGGAGATCTGGATCCCCTCCAGTGTGAGTACACAGAACGGGAGATCTGAATCCCCTCCAGAGCGAGTGCACACAACGGGAGATCTGGATCCCCTCCAGTGCGAGTACACAGAACTGGAGATCTGGATCCCCTCCAGTGCGAGTACACAGAACGGGAGATCTGGATCCCCTCCAGTGCGAGTACACATAACGGGAGATCTGGATCCCCTCCAGTGCGAGTACACAGAATGGGAGATCTGGATCCACTCCAGTGTGAGTACACAGAAAGGGAGATCTGGATCCCCTCCAGTGCGAGTACACAGAACGGGAGATCTGGATCCCCTCCAGCGTGAGTACACAGAACAGGAGATCTGGATCCCCTCCAGAGCCAGTAGAAACACAGAACGGGAGATCTGGATCCCCTCCAGTGCGAGTACACAGAACGGGAGATCTGGATCCCCTCCAGCACGAGTGCACACAACGGGAGATCTGGATCCCCTCCAGTGCGAGTACACAGAACTGGAGATCTCCCCTCCAGTGTGAGTACACAGAACGGGAGATCTGGATCCCCTCCAGCGCCAGTAGAAACACAGAACGGGAGATCTGGATCCCCTCCAGTGCGAGTACACAGAATGGGAGATCTCTTCCCAGAGAGGTGGTAACGGCTGGCTCATTAAATGCGTTCAAGGCAAAGTTGGACAAACATTTACTGGAGAAAAACATCCATGGGTACAAATAAGAAATATAATTTGTCTGTAAAATACCAGAACCAACCAAATCAGCAATGGATATCTATACCAGGTTGAACTAGATGGACGCAAGTCTTTTTTCAGCCTTACCTACTATGTAACTATGTAACTATGGATCCACTCCAGTGTGAGTACACAGAAAGGGAGATCTGGATCCCCTCCAGTGCGAGTACACAGAACGGGAGATCTGGATCCCCTCCAGCGTGAGTACACAGAACAGGAGATCTGGATCCCCTCCAGAGCCAGTAGAAACACAGAACGGGAGATCTGGATCCCCTCCAGTGCGAGTACACAGAACGGGAGATCTGGATCCCCTCCAGAGCGAGTGCACACAACGGGAGATCTGGATCCCCTCCAGTGCGAGTACACAGAACTGGAGATCTCCCCTCCAGTGTGAGTACACAGAACGGGAGATCTGGATCCCTCCAGTGCGAGTACACAGAACCGGAGATCTGGATCCCCTCCAGCATGAGTACACAGAACAGGAGATCTGGATCCCCTCCAGAGCCAGTAGAAACACAGAACGGGAGATCTGGATCCCCTCCAGTGCGAGTACACAGAACGGGAGATCTGGATCCCCTCCAGTGCGAGTACACAGAACTGGAGATCTGGATCCCCTCCAGTGCGAGTACACAGAACGGGAGATCTGGATCCCCTCCAGTGCGAGTACACAGAACGGGAGATCTGGATCCCCTCCAGTGCGAGTACACAGAACTGGAGATCTGGATCCCCTCCAGTGCGAGTACACAGAACGGGAGATCTGGATCTCCTCCAGTGCGAGTACACAGAACGGAAGATCTGGATCCCCTCCAGTGCGAGTACACAGAACGGGAGATCTGGATCCCCTCCAGTGCGAGTACATAGAACGGGAGATCTGGATCTCCTCCACTGCGAGAAGACAGAACGGGAGATCTGGATCCCCTCCAGTGCGAGTACACAGAATGGGAGATCTGGATCCCCTCCAGAGCGAGTGCACACAACGGGAGATCTGGATCCCCTCCAGTGCGAGTACACAGAACGGGAGATCTGGATCCCCTCCAGTGCGAGTACACAGAACGGGAGATCTGGATCCCCACCAGTGCGAGTACACAGAACGGGAGATCTGGATCTCCTCCAGTGCGAGAACACAGAACGGGAGATCTGGATCCCCTCCAGAGCGAGTGCACACAACGGGAGATCTGGATCCCCTCCAGTGCGAGTACACAGAACTGGAGACCTCCCCTCCAGTGTGAGTACACAGAACGGGAGATCTGGATCCCCTCCAGCGCCAGTAGAAACACAGAACGGGAGA
Organism: Crinia signifera; assembly: GCF_055691185.1. Lineage (NCBI taxonomy): Eukaryota > Metazoa > Chordata > Amphibia > Anura > Myobatrachidae > Crinia > Crinia signifera. The sequence continues at coordinate 334,532,060 of NC_139221.1, forward strand.
TCTGGATCCCCTCCAGTGCGAGTACACAGAACCGGAGATCTGGATCCCCTCCAGCATGAGTACACAGAACAGGAGATCTGGATCCCCTCCAGAGCCAGTAGAAACACAGAACGGGAGATCTGGATCCCCTCCAGTGCGAGTACACAGAACGGGAGATCTGGATCCCCTCCAGAGCGAGTGCACACAACGGGAGATCTGGATCCCCTCCAGTGCGAGTACACAGAACTGGAGATCTCCCCTCCAGTGTGAGTACACAGAACGGGAGATCTGGATCCCCTCCAGCGCCAGTAGAAACACAGAATGGGAGATCTGGATCCCCTCCAGTGCGAGTACACAGAACCGGAGATCTGGATCCCCTCCAGCATGAGTACACAGAACAGGAGATCTGGATCCCCTCCAGAGCCAGTAGAAACACAGAACGGGAGATCTGGATCCCCTCCAGAGCGAGTGCACACAACGGGAGATCTGGATCCCCTCCAGTGCGAGTACACAGAACTGGAGATCTGGATCCCCTCCAGTGCGAGTACACAGAACGGGAGATCTGGATCCCCTCCAGAGCCAGTAGAAACACAGAACGGGAGATCTGGATCCCCTCCAGTGCGAGTACACAGAACGGGAGATCTGGATCCCCTCCAGAGCGAGTGCACACAACGGGAGATCTGGATCCCCTCCAGTGCGAGTACACAGAACTGGAGATCTGGATCCCCTCCAGTGCGAGTACACAGAACGGGAGATCTGGATCCCCTCCAGTGCGAGTACACAGAACGGGAGATCTGGATCCCCTCCAGTGCGAGTACACAGAACTGGAGATCTGGATCCCCTCCAGTGCGAGTACACAGAACGGAAGATCTGGATCCCCTCCAGTGCGAGTACACAGAACGGGAGATCTGGATCCCCTCCAGTGCGAGTACACAGAACGGGAGATCTGGATCTCCTCCAGTGCGAGAACACAGAACGGGAGATCTGGATCCCCTCCAGTGCGAGTACACAGAACGGGAGATCTGGATCCCCTCCAGAGCGAGTGCACACAACGGGAGATCTGGATCCCCTCCAGTGCGAGTACACAGAACGGGAGATCTGGATCCCCTCCAGTGCGAGTACACAGAACGGGAGATCTGGGATCCCCTCCAGTGCGAGTACACAGAACGGGAGATCTGGATCCCCTCCAGTGCGAGTACACAGAACGGGAGATCTGGATCTCCTCCAGTGCGAGTACACAGAACGGAAGATCTGGATCCCCTCCAGTGCGAGTACACAGAACGGGAGATCTGGATCCCCTCCAGTGCGAGTACACAGAACGGGAGATCTGGATCTCCTCCAGTGCGAGAACACAGAACGGGAGATCTGGATCCCCTCCAGTGCGAGTACACAGAACGGGAGATCTGGATCCCCTCCAGAGCGAGTGCACACAACGGGAGATCTGGATCCCCTCCAGTGCGAGTACACAGAACGGGAGATCTGGATCCCCTCCAGTGCGAGTACACAGAACGGGAGATCTGGATCCCCTCCAGTGCGAGTACACAGAACGGGAGATCTGGATCTCCTCCAGTGCGAGAACACACACAGAACAGTGGATTGTTATCCTGAGGTCGGACTGTTAGCGCAGTAACTCTATCCCAGCGATTACCACTAGGACGGTTACATCAGGCTGCGCAGTCTCCATGGTGATAATGTGAGGTAACGGCACAGAGGCTGCGAGATGTAATTGTGCCTCTCATCATATACATCGCTTCTCTGAGCCTCACATTTCACAACTCAGGTCTCCTGTCAGTGTACACAGACTCACTCCCACTCACAGCTGTGTCTGAGACCCTCTGCCGGGCCGATTAACTCCTCAGCCCTATCAGCACACACCACGGACCCCAGACTAAGCCGAACATGAAGGGCACACATACCATTAGGCGGAGGGGATAGTGCACCTTCACTACACCGCCTGACGCAGACAAACTACTACACAGCACCTCCACTACACCGCCTGACGCAGGCAAACTGCTACACAGCACCTCCACTACACCGCCTGACGCAGGAAAACTGCTACACAGCACCTCCACTACACCGCCTGGTGCAGGTAAACTGCTACATACCACCTCCACTACACCGCCTGACGCAAGAAAACTGCTACATACCACCTCCACTACACCGCCTGACGCATGTAAACTGCTACATACCACCTCCAATACACCACCTGACGCAAGCAAACTGCTACACAGCACCTCCACTACACCACCTGACGCAAGCAAACTGCTACACAGCACCTCCACTACACCGCCTGACGCAGGCAAACTGCTACACAGCACCTCCACTACACCGCCTGACGCCAGCAAACTGCTACACAGCACCTCCACTACACCGCCTGACGCCAGCAAACTGCTACATACCACCTCCACTACACCGCCTGACGCAGGCAAACTGCTACACAGCACCTCCACTACACCACCTGACGCAAGCAAACTGCTACACAGCACCTCCACTACACCGCCTGACGCCAGCAAACTGCTACATACCACCTCTACTACACCGCCTGACACAGGCAAACGTCTACACAGCACCTCCACTACACCGCCTGGTGCAGGTAAACTGCTACATACCACCTCCACTACACCGCCTGACGCAAGAAATCTGCTACATACCACCTCCACTACACCGCCTGACGCATGTAAACTGCTACATACCACCTCCACTACACCACCTGACGCAAGCAAACTGCTACACAGCACCTCCACTACACCGCCTGACGCAGGCGAACTGCTACACAGCACCTCCACTACACCACCTGGTGCAGGTAAACTGCTACATACCACCTCCACTACACCGCCTGACGCCAGCAAACTGCTACATACCACCTCCACTACACCGCCTGACACAGGCAAACGTCTACACAGCACCTCCACTACACCGCCTGATGCAGGCAAACTGCTACATACCACCTCCAATACACCGCCTGAAGCAGGCAAACTGCTACACAGCACCTCCAATACACCGCCTGAAGCAGGCAAACTGCTACACAGCACCTCCACTACACCGCCTGACGCAGGCGAACGTCTACACAGCACCTCCACTACACCGCCTGACGCAGGCGAACATCTACACAGCACCTCCACTACACCGCCTGATGCATGTAAACTGCTACATACCACCTCCACTACACCACCTGATGCAGGCAAACTACTACATAGCACCTCCACTACACCGCCTGACGCAGGCAAACTGCTGCACAGCACCTCCACTACACTGCCTGACGCTGGCAAACTGCTACATACCGCCTCCACTACACTGCCTGAAGCAGGCAAACTGCTACATACCACCTCCACTACACCGCCTGACGCAGGCAAACTGCTACATACCACCTCCACTACACTGCCTGACGCAGGCAAACTGCTACATACCACCTCCACTACACCGCCTGATGCAGGCAAACTACTACACAGCACCACCACTACACCGCCTGACGCAGGCAAACTGCTACATACCACCTCCACTACACTACACTACTGGCAGCAGCCTGGAGTGTATCACTATAGGAGGACTCTGACCAGACCTGGATCTTTTGAGGCACTTGTGACCTGTGGTTTTTCCGGAGAACCTGGGCCATTTCAGATTAACAAGATCTATTCTACAGGCGCTTAAAAATTCCAGAATCTGGTAAACCTCCATTTTAGATTTACCGTATATACTATAGCAACAGGGTTGCTTAGTACTTGTATAGTGTGATTTTATATGTTTCTGTGAGTTCTTTTTGTGAATAAAATGTTGTGACAATATCACACTATGTTATAAACCTTATCTTCCACATATCTCCACCAAATCAAATATTGGAGAGCCTCTTGAGAGGCGAAGAAATTCAATATAAGGAGAGTATCATTTCTTTCCTATTTCTTTCTTATTTTTGTCACTAAACCTATATCTCACAGTGTTTTTTTGGAACAGTGCCAGCGCACAAAATCATTTATCCTTTAGTATTATCTATGCCTTTGTTACTGGGGGAGTAACTTTAGTGATTTGTGCTGCAGGCACCATATTCAGCGCATAGTGTCCAGACTTTAAACCTACTTACAGAATCACCTCCACTACACCGCCTGACGCAGACAAACTGCTACACAGCACCTCCACTACACCGCCTGACGAAGGCAAACTGCTACACAGCACCTCCACTACACCGCCTGATGCAGGCAAACTGCTACACAGCACCTCCACTACACTGCCTGGTGCAGGTAAACTGCTATACACCACCTCCACTACACCGCCTCACGCACGCAAACTACTACACAGCACCTCCACTACACCGCCTGATGCAGGCAAACTGCTACACAGCACCTCCACTACACTGCCTGGTGCAGGTAAACTGCTATACACCACCTCCACTACACCGCCTCACGCAAGCAAACTGCTACACAGCACCTCCACTACACCGCCTCACGCAAGCAAACTGCTACATACCCCCTCCACTACACCACCTGACGCAGGTAAACTGCTACACAGCACCTCCACTACACCGCCTGATGCAGGCAAACTGCTACACAGCACCTCCACTACACCGCCTCACGCAAGCAAACTGCTACATACCACCTCCACTACACTGCCTGACGCAGGCAAACTGCTACATACCCCCTCCACTACACCGCCTGATGCAGGCAAACTGCTACACAGCACCTCCACTACACCGCCTGATGCAGGCAAACTGCTACACAGCACCTCCACTACACTGCCTGGTGCAGGTAATCTACTATACACCACCTCCACTACACTGCCTCACGCAAGCAAACTGCTACACAGCACCTCCACTACACCGCCTGATGCAGGCAAACTGCTACACAGCACCTCCACTACACTGCCTGGTGCAGGTAAACTGCTATACACCACCTCCACTACACCGCCTCACGCAAGCAAACTGCTACACAGCACCTCCACTACACCGCCTCACGCAAGCAAACTGCTACATACCCCCTCCACTACACCGCCTGACGCAGGTAAACTGCTACACAGCACCTCCACTACACCGCCTGATGCAGGCAAACTGCTACACAGCACCTCCACTACACCGCCTTACGCAAGCAAACTGCTACATACCCCCTCCACTACACCGCCTCACGCAGGTAAACTGCTACACAGCACCTCCACTACACCGCCTGATGCAGGCAAACTGCTACACAGCACCTCCACTACACTGCCTGGTGCAGGTAAACTGCTATACACCACCTCCACTACACTGCCTGGTGCAGGTAAACTGCTATACACCACCTCCACTACACCGCCTCACGCAAGCAAACTGGCTCTATATAGGTAATCCTGATGGGGGCAGACCTGGAACATCTACACTACACCGCCTGACGCAGGCAAACTGCTACATACCGCCTCCACTACACAGCGTCACGCAAGCAAACTGCTACACAGCACCTCCACTACATCGCCTGACGCAGGTAAACTGCTACACAGCACCTCTACTACACCGCCTGACTCAGGCAAACTGCTGCACAGCACCACCACTACAACGCCTGATGCAAGTTATCTGCTAGATACCACTTCCACTACACTGCAACAGCGCACCTTCACTACACCGCCTGATGCAGGTAAACTGCTACACAGCACCTCCACTACACCGCCTGACACAGGCAAACTGCTACACAGCACCTCCACTACACCGCCTCACGCAAGCAAACTGCTACACAGCACCTCCACTACATCGCCTGACGCAGGCAAACTGCTACACACCACCTCCACTACACTGCCTGACGCAGGCAAACTGCTACACAGCACCTCCACTACACCGCCTGATGCAGGCAAACTGCTACATACCACCTCCACTACACAGCCTGACTCAGGCAAACTGCTACATACCACCTCCACTACACCGCCTGACGCAGGTAAACTGCTACACAGCACCTCCACTACACCGCCTGACGCAGGTAAACTGCTACACAGCACCTCCACTACACCGCCTCACGCAGGTAAACTACTACACAGCACCACCACTACACTGCCTGGCGCAGGTAAATTGCTACATACCACCTCCACTATACTGTCTGACGCAGGTAAACTGCTTAACAGCACCTCTACTACACCGCCTGACTCAGGCAAACTGCTGCACAGCACCACCACTACAACGCCTGACGCAGGCAAACTGCTACACAGCACCTCTACTACACAGCCTGACTCAGGCAAACTGATACACAGCACCTCCACTACACCGCCTCACGCAGGTAAACTACTACACAGCACCACCACTACACTGCCTGGCGCAGGTAAATTGCTACATACCACCTCCACTATACTGTCTGACGCAGGTAAACTGCTTAACAGCACCTCTACTACACCGCCTGACTCAGGCAAACTGCTGCACAGCACCACCACTACAACGCCTGACGCAGGCAAACTGCTACACAGCACCTCTACTACACAGCCTGACTCAGGCAAACTGATACACAGCACCTCCACTACACTGCCTGGCGCAGGTAAACAATGGTGAGCAGGTATATACAGTGACATCTCTCACCTAGTACAGTATGTGCCCCCCGTTATTGGACGTGGGGGAGACGTCAGCCCCTGTAACCAATATGTACTAACCATATCTGTATCATCTCTGCAGCTGTATATACACCGTGTGGTGGGCAGGTATATACAGTGACATCTCTCACCTAGTACAGTATGTGCCCCCCATTATTGGACGCACATTCTCCAGTGTAACGCATCTAACATGCACGTAACCGTCCCTGCGGAGCCACTGAATCCAGGCTGCAGCATATACCACTGATGCCCTGCGCTATACATGTGCCTGACATTACACGGACACAAGGATAAGACTGCAGACACGTATGTGCGGTGTGTGTGTGTGAGCTGTGGCGTGTCACTTCTCCATGTCACAGACTCTGACAGTCATTAGTTAGGTGTAGGTGTATATATATATATGTATATATAGATGTATAGTCAGGGATTAGCTGCGATGGGGAATAAGCGCGTCCAGACCTGGTTTCCAGACTTCCCCCTCCCAGCGGAGGAAATGAAGATGTGTTCCAGCTGCGGTGTCTGGAAGGAAGCTCCTGTGCAGGACGTGCGGCCAAGGAGGAAACTCAGCTTTTATTTGCATGATGGAAACAGCGCTCGTCATGCACATAAAATCCTCCAGCCGGCTAATGATCCCCAAATACCATGCCACCTTGTTCTACCTGCTGGAGGCACCTGTGCACCCCCCATCCACCAGCAGCTGCTCACCTTTACTGACCCAGTACATCTCCACCCACACACACCACGAATCGTGCCCCAAGCCCACAAATACAACTGTAATATCTCTGGCCACAAATGCTCACGTTCCAAGCATTCAACCGGGGATGGAACAGGGGGGGGGGGGGGGGGGGGGGTGGTGGTGAGGTAAGGCATCACGCGGCTGAGAAGCGGAGCACTATGGCATCACAGGGCTGAGAAGCGGAGCACTATGGCATCACGCGGCTGAGAAGCGGAGCACTATGGCACCAGGTGGCTGAGAAGCGGAGCACTATGGCATCAGGTGGCTGAGAAGCGGAGCACTATGGCATCACGCGGCTGAGAAGCAGAGCACTATGGCATCACGCGGCTGAGAAGCGGAGCACTATGGCATCACGCGGCTGAGAAGCGGAGCACTATGGCATCACGCGGCTGAGAAGCGGAGCACTATGGCATCACGGGACTGAGAAGCGGAGCACTATGGCATCACGGGGCTGAGAAGCGGAGCACTATGGCATCACGGGGCTGAGAAGCGGAGCACTATGGCATCACGCGGCTGAGAAGCGGAGCACTATGACATCACTGGGCTGAGAAGCGGAGCGCTATGGCATCACGCGGCTGAGAAGCGGAGCCCTATGGCATCACGCGGCTGAGAAGCGGAGCACTATGGCATCACGCGGCTGAGAAGCGGAGCACTATGGCATCAGGTGGCTGAGAAGCGGAGCACTATGGCATCAGGTGGCTGAGAAGCGGAGCACTATGGCATCAGGTGGCTGAGAAGCGGAGCACTATGGCATCACGCGGCTGAGAAGCGGAGCACTATGGCATCAGGTGGCTGAGAAGCGGAGCACTATGGCATCACGCGGCTGAGAAGCGGAGCACTATGGCAGGTGGCTGAGAAGCGGAGCACTATGGCATCACGCGGCTGAGAAGCGGAGCACTATGGCATGGCAGGTGGCTGAGAAGCGGAGCACTATGGCATCAGGTGGCTGAGAAGCGGAGCACTATGGCATCAGGTGGCTGAGAAGCGGAGCACTATGGCATCACGCGGCTGAGAAGCGGAGCACTATGGCATCAGGTGGCTCAGAAGTGGAGCACTATGGCATCACGCGGCTGAGAAGCGGAGCACTATGGCATCAGGTGGCTGAGAAGCGGAGCACTATGGCATCACGGGGCTGAGAAGCGGAGCACTATGGCATCACAGGGCTGAAAAGCGGAGCACTATGGCATCACAGGGCTGAGAAGCGGAGCACTATGGCATCAGGTAGCTGAGAAGCGGAGCACTATGGCATCAGGTGGCTGAGAAGCGGAGCACTATGGCATCAGGTGGCTGAGAAGCGGAGCACTATGGCATCAGGTGGCTGAGAAGTGGAGCACTATGGCATCACGCGGCTGAGAAGCGGAGCACTATGGCATCACGGGGCTGAGAAGCGGAGCACTATGGCATCAGGTGGCTGAGAAGCGGAGCACTATGGCATCAGGTGGCTGAGAAGCGGAGCACTATGGCATCAGGTGGCTGAGAAGCGGAGCACTATGGCATCACGTGGCTGAGAAGCGGAGCACTATGGCATCAGGTGGCTGAGAAGCAGAGCACTATGGCATCAGGTGGCTGAGAAGCGGAGCACTATGGCATCAGGTGGCTGAGAAGCGGAGCACTATGGCATCAGGTGGCTGAGAAGTGGAGCACTATGGCATCACGCGGCTGAGAAGCGGAGCACTATGGCATCAGGCGGCTGAGAAGCGGAGCACTATGGCATCAGGTGGCTGAGAAGCGGAGCACTATGGCATCAGGTGGCTGAGAAGCGGAGCACTATGGCATCAGGTGGCTGAGAAGCGGAGCACTATGGCATCAGGTGGCTGAGAAGCGGAGCACTATGGCATCAGGTGGCTGGGTTGTGCAGTACAGAGACTACCATCATGGTCACACAGACACTGACTGCAGCAGGAGCTGTAACGGCTACTGGACATGAGGCAGCAGGATACGTGGATGGAGAACAGGTACAGGGTACCACGGAGTACTCACAGTGAGTGGGAGGAGAGTGGCCACCCGGCCAGACACGGAGCTCAGTATAGACATCTTACTCTCCTTGTAGGGTACATCCCCCGTCATCTTCTCCAGCAGTAGTGTCAGCACCCGGGAGGTGAGAGGAGGATCCGAGGACAGAGCTTTCCACAGGGTGCAGGTCTCGCTGTAAGGGCAGGAGAGAGGAGTCAGCCGGCAGTGGGGGAAGCATGGCGGCTCAGGTGGGGAAGTCTGAGGGTGAGTGGAGGGTTTAGGCAGTGAGGGATGTGAGGGTGAGCGGAGGGCTCAGGCAGTGAGGGATGAGATGGCGAGTGGAGGACTCAGGCAGTGAGGGATGAGAGGGCGAGCGGAGGACTCAGGCAGTGAGGGATGAGAGGGCGAGCGGAGGACTCAGGCAGTGAGGGATGAGAGGGCGAGTGGAGGGCTCAGGCAGTGAGGGATAAGAGGGCGAGCGGAGGGCTCAGGCAGTGAGGGATGAGAGGGCGAGTGGAGGACTCAGGCAGTGAGGGATGAGAGGGCGAGCGGAGGACTCAGGCAGTGAGGGATAAGAGGGCGAGCGGAGGGCTCAGGCAGTGAGGGATGAGAGGGCGAGTGGAGGGCTCAGGCAGTGAGGCAGTGAGGGATGAGAGGGTGAGCGGAGGACTCAAGCAGTGAGGGATGAGAGGGCGAGCGGAGGACTCAGGCAGTGAGGGATGAGAGGGCGAGCGGAGGACTCAGGCAGTGAGGGATGAGAGGGCGAGTGGAGGACTCAGGCCGTGAGGGATGAGAGGGCGAGTGGAGGGCTCAGGCAGTGAGGGATGAGAGGGCGAGCGGAGGACTCAGGCAGTGAGGGCGAGCGGAGGACTCAGGCAGTGAGGGATGAGAGGGCGAGCGGAGGATTCAGGCAGTGAGGGATGTGAGGGCGACTGGAGGGCTCAGGCAGTGAGGGATGTGAGGGTGAGTGGAGGACTCAGGCAGTGAGGGATGTGAGGGTGAGTGGAGGGCTCAGGCAGTGAGGGATGAGAGGGCGAGCGGAGGGCTCAGGCAGTGAGGGATGAGAGGGCGAGCGGAGGACTCAGGCAGTGAGGGATGAGAGGGCGAGCGGAGGACTCAGGCAGTGAGGGATGAGAGGGCGAGCGGAGGATTCAGGCAGTGAGGGATGTGAGGGCGACTGGAGGGCTCAGGCAGTGAGGGATGTGAGGGTGAGTGGAGGGCTCAGGCAGTGAGGGATGTGAGGGTGAGTGGAGGGCTCAGGCAGTGAGGGATGAGAGGGCGAGTGGAGGGCTCAGGCAGTGAGGGATGTGAGGGTGAGTGGAGGGCTCAGGCAGTGAGGGATGAGAGGGCGAATGGAGGGTTTAGGCAGTGAGGGATGAGAGGGCGAGCGGAGGACTCAGGCAGTGAGGGATGAGAGGGCGAGTGGAAGGCTCAGACAGTGAGGGATGTGAGGGCGAGCGGAGGACTCAGGCAGTGAGGGATGAGAGGAAGAGCGGAGGACTCAGGCAGTGAGGGATGAGAGGGCGAGCAGAGGACTCAGGCAGTGAGGGATGAGAGGGCGAGCGGAGGGCTCAGGCAGTGAGGGATGAGGGCGAGTGGAAGGCTCAGGCAGTGAGGGATGTGAGGGCGAGCGGAGGACTCAGGCAGTGAGGGATGTGAGGGCGAGCAGAGGATTCAGGCAGTGAGGGATGAGAGGGCGAGCGGAGGATTCAGGCAGTGAGGGATGAGGGCGAGTGGAAGGCTCAGGCAGTGTGGGATGAGAGGACAAGCGGAGGACTCAGGCAGTGAGGGATGTGAGGGTGAGTGGAGGACTCAGGCAGTGAGGGATATGAGGGCGAGCAGAGGATTCAGGCAGTGAGGGATGTGAGGGAGAGTGGAGGACTCAGGCAGTGAGGGATGTGAGGGCGAGTGGAGGACTCATGCAGTGAGGGATGTGAGGGCGAGCGGAGGATTCAGGCAGTGAGGGATGAGAGGACGAGCGGAGGACTCAGGCAGTGAGGGATGTGAGGGCGAGTGGAGGACTCAGGCAGTGAGGGATGAGAGGGCGAATGGAGGGTTTAGGCAGTGAGGGGTGAGAGGGTGAGCGGAGGACTCAGGCAGCGAGGGATGAGAGGGCGAGTGGAGAGCTCAGGCAGTGAGGCAGTGAGGGTGAGTGGAGGACTCAGGCAGTGAGGGATGAGAGGGCGAGCGGAGGATTCAGGCAGTGAGGGATGTGAGGGCGACTGGAGGGCTCAGGCAGTGAGGGATGAGAGGGAGAGTGGAAGGCTCAGGCAGTGAGGGATGTGAGGGCGAGCGGAGGACTCAGGCAGTGAGGGACGTGAGGGCGAGCAGAGGACTCAGGCAGTGAGGGATGAGAGGGCGAGCGGAGGGCTCAGGCAGTGAGGGATGAGGGCGAGTGGAAGGCTCAGGCAGTGAGGGATGTGAGGGCGAGCGGAGGACTCAGGCAGTGAGGGATGTGAGGGCGAGCAGAGGATTCAGGCAGTGAGGGATGTGAGGGCGACTGGAGGGCTCAGGCAGTGAGGGATGAGAGGGAGAGTGGAAGGCTCAGGCAGTGAGGGATGTGAGGGCGAGCGGAGGACTCAGGCAGTGAGGGACGTGAGGGCGAGCAGAGGACTCAGGCAGTGAGGGATGAGAGGGCGAGCGGAGGGCTCAGGCAGTGAGGGATGAGGGCGAGTGGAAGGCTCAGGCAGTGAGGGATGTGAGGGCGAGCGGAGGACTCAGGCAGTGAGGGATGTGAGGGTGAGTGGAGGACTCAGGCAGTGAGGGATGTGAGGGTGAGTGGAGGGCTCAGGCAGTGAGGGATGTGAGGGTGAGTGGAGGGCTCAGGCAGTGAGGGATGAGAGGGCGAGTGGAGGGCTCAGGCAGTGAGGGATGAGAGGGAGAGTGGAGGGCTCAGGCAGTGAGGGATGTGAGGGCGAGCGGAGGACTCAGGCAGTTAGGGACGTGAGGGCGAGCAGAGAACTCAGGCAGTGAGGGATGAGAGGGCGAGCGGAGGGCTCAGGCAGTGAGGGATGAGGGCGAGTGGAGGGCTCAGGCAGTGAGGGATGAGAGGGCGAGCGGAGGACTCAGGCAGTGAGGGACGTGAGGGCGAGCGGAGGACTCAGGCAGTGAGGGATGAGAGGGCGAGCGGAGGGCTCAGGCAGTGAGGGATGAGGGCGAGTGGAAGGCTCAGGCAGTGAGGGATGTGAGGGCGAGCGGAGGACTCAGGCAGTGAGGGATGTGAGGGCGAGCAGAGGATTCAGGCAGTGTGGGATGTGAGGACAAGCGGAGGACTCAGGCAGTGAGGGATGTGAGGGTGAGTGGAGGGCTCAGGCAGTGAGGGATGTGAGGGTGAGTGGAGGGCTCAGGCAGTGAGGGATGAGAGGGCGAGTGGAGGGCTCAGGCAGTGAGGGATGAGAGGGAGAGTGGAAGGCTCAGGCAGTGAGGGATGTGAGGGCGAGCGGAGGGCTCAGGCAGTGAGGGACGTGAGGGCGAGCAGAGGACTCAGGCAGTGAGGGATGTGAGGGCGAGCGGAGGACTCAGGCAGTGAGGGACGTGAGGGCGAGCGGAGGGCTCAGGCAGTGAGGGATGAGGGCGAGTGGAAGGCTCAGGCAGTGAGGGATGTGAGGGCGAGCGGAGGGCTCAGGCAGTGAGGGACGTGAGGGCGAGCGGAGGACTCAGGCAGTGAGGGATGTGAGGGCGAGCGGAGGACTCAGGCAGTGAGGGATGTGAGGGCGAGCAGAGGATTCAGGCAGTGTGGGATGTGAGGACAAGCGGAGGACTCAGGCAGTGAGGGATGTGAGGGTGAGTGGAGGACTCAGGCAGTGAGGGATATGAGGGCGAGCAGAGGACTCAGGCAGTGAGGGATGAGAGGGCGAGCGGAGGATTCAGGCAGTGAGGGATGAGAGGACGAGCGGAGGACTCAGGCAGTGAGGGATGTGAGGGCGAGCGGAGGACTCAGGCAGTGAGGGATGAGAGGGCGAATGGAGGGTTTAGGCAGTGAGGGGTGAGAGGGTGAGCGGAGGGCTCAGGCAGCGAGGGATGAGAGGGCGAGTGGAGAGCTCAGGCAGTGAGGGATGAGAGGGCGAGCGGAGGGCTCAGGCAGTGAGGGATGAGAGGGCGAGCGTCGGGCTCAGGCAGTGAGGGATGTGAGGGCGAGCGGAGGGCTCAGGCAGTGAGGGATGTGAGGGTGAGTGGAGGGCTCAGGCAGTGAGGGATGTGAGGGCGAGCGGAGGATTCAGGCAGTGAGGGATGTGAGGGCGAGCGGAGGGCTCAGGCAGTGAGGGATGAGAGGGAGAGCGGAGGGCTCAGGCAGTGAGGGATGAGAGGGCGAGCGGAGGGATCAGGCAGTGAGGGATAAGAGGGCGAGTGGAGGATTCAGGCAGTGAGGGATGTGAGGGCGACTGGAGGACTCAGGCAGTGAGGGATGTGAGGGTGAGTGGAGGGCTCAGACAGTGAGGGATGTGAGGGTGAGTGGAGGGCTCAGGCAGTGAAGGGATGTGAGGGTGAGTGGAGGGCTCAGGCAGTGAGGGATGAGAGGGCGAGTGGAGGGCTCAGGCAGTGAGGGATGAGAGGGCGAATGGAGGGTTTAGGCAGTGAGGGATGTGAGGGTGAGTGGAGGGCTCAGACAGTGAGGGATGTGAGGGCAAGCGGAGGGCTCAGGCAGTGAGGGATGAGAGGGCGAGTGGAGGGCTCAGGCAGTGAGGGATGAGAGGGAGAGTGGAGGGCTCAGGCAGTGAGGGATGTGAGGGTGAGCGGAGGGCTCAGGCAGTGAGGGATGAGAGGGCGAGTGGAGGGCTCAGGCAGTGAGGGATGAGAGGGCGAATGGAGGGTTTAGGCAGTGAGGGATGAGAGGGCGAGCGGAGGGCTCAGGCAGTGAGGGATGAGAGGGCGAGCGGAGGACTCAGGCAGTGAGGGATGAGAGGGCGAATGGAGGGCTCAGGCAGTGAGGGATGAGAGGGCGAATGGAGGGCTCAGGCAGTGAGGGATGTGAGGGCGAGCGGAGGGCTCAGGCAGTGAGGGATGTGAGGGCGAGCGGAGGGCTCAGGCAGTGAGGGATGTGAGGGCGAGCGGAGGGCTCAGGCAGTGAGGGCGAGCGGAGGGCTCAGGCAGTGAGGGATGTGAGGGTGAGCGGAGGGCTCAGGCAGTGAGGGATGAGAGGGCGAGCGGAGGGCTCAGGCAGTGAGGGCGAGCGGAGGGCTCAGGCAGTGAGGGATGTGAGGGCGAGCGGAGGGCTCAGGCAGTGAGGGATGAGAGGGTGAGTGGAGGGCTCAGGCAGTGAGGGATGAGAGGGCGAGTGGAGGGCTCAGGCAGTGAGGGATGAGAGGGCGAATGGAGGGTTTAGGCAGTGAGGGATGAGAGGGCAAGCGGAGGGCTCAGGCAGTGAGGGATGTGAGGGTGAGTGGAGGGCTCAGGCAGTGAGGGATGAGAGGGCGAGTGGAGGGCTCAGGCAGTGAGGGATGAGAGGGCGAGTGGAGGGCTCAGGCAGTGAAGGGATGTGAGGGTGAGTGGAGGGCTCAGGCAGTGAGGGATGGGAGGGCGAGTGGAGGGCTCAGGCAGTGAGGGATGAGAGGGCGAATGGAGGGTTTAGGCAGTGAGGGATGAGAGGGCAAGCGGAGGGCTCAGGCAGTGAGGGATGAGAGGGCGAGTGGAGGGCTCAGGCAGTGAGGGATGAGAGGGAGAGTGGAGGGCTCAGGCAGTGAGGGATGTGAGGGTGAGCGGAGGGCTCAGGCAGTGAGGGATGAGAGGGCGAATGGAGGGTTTAGGCAGTGAGGGATGAGAGGGCGAGCGGAGGGCTCAGGCAGTGAGGGATGAGAGGGCGAATGGAGGGTTTAGGCAGTGAGGGATGAGAGGGCGAGCGGAGGGCTCAGGCAGTGAGGGATGAGAGGGCGAGCGGAGGACTCAGGCAGTGAGGGATGAGAGGGCGAATGGAGGGCTCAGGCAGTGAGGGATGAGAGGGCGAATGGAGGGCTCAGGCAGTGAGGGATGTAAGGGCGAGCGGAGGGCTCAGGCAGTGAGGGATGTGAGGGCGAGCGGAGGGCTCAGGCAGTGAGGGATGTGAGGGCGAGCGGAGGGCTCAGGCAGTGAGGGCGAGCGGAGGGCTCAGGCAGTGAGGGATGTGAGGGCGAGCGGAGGGCTCAGGCAGTGAGGGATGAGAGGGCGAGCGGAGGGCTCAGGCAGTGAGGGCGAGCGGAGGGCTCAGGCAGTGAGGGATGTAAGGGCGAGCGGAGGGCTCAGGCAGTGAGGGATGAGAGGGCGAGCGGAGGGCTCAGGCAGTGAGGGCGAGCGGAGGGCTCAGGCAGTGAGGGATATGAGGGCGAGCGGAGGACTCAGGCAGTGAGGGATGTGAGGGCGAGCAGAGGATTCAGGCAGTGTGGGATGTGAGGACAAGCGGAGGACTCAGGCAGTGAGGGATGTGAGGGTGAGTGGAGGACTCAGGCAGTGAGGGATATGAGGGCGAGCAGAGGACTCAGGCAGTGAGGGATGAGAGGGCGAGCGGAGGATTCAGGCAGTGAGGGATGAGAGGACGAGCGGAGGACTCAGGCAGTGAGGGATGTGAGGGCGAGCGGAGGACTCAGGCAGTGAGGGATGAGAGGGCGAATGGAGGGTTTAGGCAGTGAGGGGTGAGAGGGTGAGCGGAGGGCTCAGGCAGCGAGGGATGAGAGGGCGAGTGGAGAGCTCAGGCAGTGAGGGATGAGAGGGCGAGCGGAGGGCTCAGGCAGTGAGGGATGAGAGGGCGAGCGTCGGGCTCAGGCAGTGAGGGATGTGAGGGCGAGCGGAGGGCTCAGGCAGTGAGGGATGTGAGGGTGAGTGGAGGGCTCAGGCAGTGAGGGATGTGAGGGCGAGCGGAGGATTCAGGCAGTGAGGGATGTGAGGGCGAGCGGAGGGCTCAGGCAGTGAGGGATGAGAGGGAGAGCGGAGGGCTCAGGCAGTGAGGGATGAGAGGGCGAGCGGAGGGATCAGGCAGTGAGGGATAAGAGGGCGAGTGGAGGATTCAGGCAGTGAGGGATGTGAGGGCGACTGGAGGGCTCAGGCAGTGAGGGATGTGAGGGTGAGTGGAGGGCTCAGACAGTGAGGGATGTGAGGGTGAGTGGAGGGCTCAGGCAGTGAAGGGATGTGAGGGTGAGTGGAGGGCTCAGGCAGTGAGGGATGAGAGGGCGAGTGGAGGGCTCAGGCAGTGAGGGATGAGAGGGCGAATGGAGGGTTTAGGCAGTGAGGGATGTGAGGGCAAGCGGAGGGCTCAGGCAGTGAGGGATGAGAGGGCGAGTGGAGGGCTCAGGCAGTGAGGGATGAGAGGGAGAGTGGAGGGCTCAGGCAGTGAGGGATGTGAGGGTGAGCGGAGGGCTCAGGCAGTGAGGGATGAGAGGGCGAGTGGAGGGCTCAGGCAGTGAGGGATGAGAGGGCGAATGGAGGGTTTAGGCAGTGAGGGATGAGAGGGCGAGCGGAGGGCTCAGGCAGTGAGGGATGAGAGGGCGAGCGGAGGACTCAGGCAGTGAGGGATGAGAGGGCGAATGGAGGGCTCAGGCAGTGAGGGATGAGAGGGCGAATGGAGGGCTCAGGCAGTGAGGGATGTGAGGGCGAGCGGAGGGCTCAGGCAGTGAGGGATGTGAGGGCGAGCGGAGGGCTCAGGCAGTGAGGGATGTGAGGGCGAGCGGAGGGCTCAGGCAGTGAGGGCGAGCGGAGGGCTCAGGCAGTGAGGGATGTGAGGGTGAGCGGAGGGCTCAGGCAGTGAGGGATGAGAGGGCGAGCGGAGGGCTCAGGCAGTGAGGGATGTGAGGGCGAGCGGAGGGCTCAGGCAGTGAGGGATGAGAGGGTGAGTGGAGGGCTCAGGCAGTGAGGGATGAGAGGGCGAGTGGAGGGCTCAGGCAGTGAGGGATGAGAGGGCGAATGGAGGGTTTAGGCAGTGAGGGATGAGAGGGCAAGCGGAGGGCTCAGGCAGTGAGGGATGTGAGGGTGAGTGGAGGGCTCAGGCAGTGAGGGATGAGAGGGCGAGTGGAGGGCTCAGGCAGTGAGGGATGAGAGGGCGAGTGGAGGGCTCAGGCAGTGAAGGGATGTGAGGGTGAGTGGAGGGCTCAGGCAGTGAGGGATGAGAGGGCGAGTGGAGGGCTCAGGCAGTGAGGGATGAGAGGGCGAATGGAGGGTTTAGGCAGTGAGGGATGAGAGGGCAAGCGGAGGGCTCAGGCAGTGAGGGATGAGAGGGCGAGTGGAGGGCTCAGGCAGTGAGGGATGAGAGGGAGAGTGGAGGGCTCAGGCAGTGAGGGATGTGAGGGTGAGCGGAGGGCTCAGGCAGTGAGGGATGAGAGGGCGAATGGAGGGTTTAGGCAGTGAGGGATGAGAGGGCGAGCGGAGGGCTCAGGCAGTGAGGGATGAGAGGGCGAATGGAGGGTTTAGGCAGTGAGGGATGAGAGGGCGAGCGGAGGGCTCAGGCAGTGAGGGATGAGAGGGCGAGCGGAGGACTCAGGCAGTGAGGGATGAGAGGGCGAATGGAGGGCTCAGGCAGTGAGGGATGAGAGGGCGAATGGAGGGCTCAGGCAGTGAGGGATGTGAGGGCGAGCGGAGGGCTCAGGCAGTGAGGGATGTGAGGGCGAGCGGAGGGCTCAGGCAGTGAGGGATGTGAGGGCGAGCGGAGGGCTCAGGCAGTGAGGGCGAGCGGAGGGCTCAGGCAGTGAGGGATGTGAGGGCGAGCGGAGGGCTCAGGCAGTGAGGGATGAGAGGGCGAGCGGAGGGCTGAGGCAGTGAGGGCGAGCGGAGGGCTCAGGCAGTGAGGGATGTAAGGGCGAGCGGAGGGCTCAGGCAGTGAGGGATGAGAGGGCGAGCGGAGGGCTCAGGCAGTGAGGGCGAGCGGAGGGCTCAGGCAGTGAGGGCGAGCGGAGGGCTCAGGCAGTGAGGGATGTGAGGGCGAGCGGAGGGCTCAGGCAGTGAGGGCGAGCGGCGGGCTCAGGCAGTGAGGGATGCGAGGGCGAGCGGAGGGCTCAGGCAGTGAGGGATGTGAGGGCGAGCGGAGGGCTCAGGCAGTGAGGGATGTGAGGGCGAGTGGGGAAGCACAGAGCTGGAATTGGTCCATGTGTCTATTTATAGAGAAGCAGGGAACCCCTCCGCACCAGTACTGGGGTACACGTGTACTGGAAGTAGGGAAATCATACGTGTACAGCACAGATAATCCACCCTTATTGTGACCCCCAATACACGGTGTCCTGAGGAGATGCACATTACCCATCATACGGCACGGGACAGCACA
Source organism: Crinia signifera (assembly GCF_055691185.1). NCBI lineage: Eukaryota > Metazoa > Chordata > Amphibia > Anura > Myobatrachidae > Crinia > Crinia signifera. The sequence goes on from NC_139221.1 coordinate 334,550,467, forward strand.
GTAAGCTGGAGACCACGGCCGCCATGTGCTGTGTGGCCAGGATATAGATGGTCTGTATGGCCGCCTTCCTGACATGCTCCTCCGGGGACTGCTGCAGCTGCTCGTGCACTCGCTCAATGATCTCCGGTACCTGGAGGACAAGGACAACGGCATCAGATGGCATCAGTCACCAGCACCGGGCACACCGTAGGGTACAGCACACTGTACAGCACAGGGCATGGTACAGCACCATGCAGGGTACAGCACAGGATATAGAACAGGTTATAGCACAGGGTAAAGCACAGGGCATGGTACAGCACAGGGCACAGCACAGGATATAGAACAGGGTAAAGCACAGGTCATGGTACAGAACAGGGTACAGCACAGGATATAGAACAGGGTATAGCACATGGCACAGCATAGGGCACAATACAGCACAGGGCACAGCACATGGCACAGCAGAGGATATAGAACAGGGTATAGCACATGGCACAGCATAGGGCACAATACAGCACAGGGCACAGCACAGGATATAGAACAGGGTATAGCACAGGGTAAAGCACAGGGCATAGTACAGCACAGGGCACAGCACAGGATATAGAACAGGGTATAGCACATGGCACAGCACAGGGCACAATACAGCACAGGGCACAGCACATGGCACAGCAGAGGATATAGAACGGTATAGCACAGAATACAAAAAAGGGATTTTTGTAAGAACTTACCGTTCGAATCCCTTTCTCTGATATGGTCCTGGTGACACAGCTCAACACTGGGATGTAGGAGGGTCCGAAGGAGCCAGGCACCTATCCTAAAGTTTTAGAGGGTAGGCTCCTCCCCTACTGCATCCCTGGACTCTTCAGTTCAATCTTTCAAAGCCACTGGAATACATTAACTCAGTACAAACGCCTGCACATATTATATGCACATTTTATAACAGAAACTGTTAACTTTTAACCATTTTAACATGAACATCATGAACTTCTGGCATACTTACTGAGCGTAAGGGAGGGATCGCTGTGTCACCAGGACCATATCAGAGAAAGGGATTTGAACGGTAAGTTCTTACAAAAATCCCTTTTTCTCTTTCAATGGTCCTGGTGACACAGCTCAACACTGGGACGTTCCAGAGCCGGTCCTTTGGGAGGGTACGCTCAGGTCTGCAGCTCTCAGCACTGCTCGCCCGAATGATGCGTCCTCCGAAGCGAACTCCTGGAATCTATAGAATTTGGCAAAGGTATGAACAGATGACCAAGTGGCAGCTCTGCAAACCTGCTCAGCTGTGGCCCCATGTCGAACCGCCCAAGAGGTGGCAACTGACCTGGTGGTATGCGCATTTATTCTGGCCGGTACAGGCCTACCCACTTTGGTGTATGCAAAGGCTATCACAGATCGCAACCACCTAGCAATAGTCTGCTTAGATGCAGGCCAACCAATCTTGTGTACGTCATACAGTACCAATAAAGTATCAGTCTTTCTGACACTCTTTACTCTGTCCACATAGATGCGTAAAGCACGCACAACATCCAAACTCTTCAACTTGTCCCTTTTCTTAGAACCCTCAGGGGGTTGAAACACAGGTAGAACTATCTCCTGATTTACATGGAAGGCAGAGACTACCTTCGGTAAAAACTGAGGCACTGTTCTCAGAACTGCCCTGTCGTCATGAAAAATTAGAAGGGAGATTTGCATGACAAAGCTCCCAACTCTGACACCCTTTTAGCAGATGCCACTGCCAACAAGAACACTAGCTTCCATGTGAGAAACTTAAAGTCCGCCGACCTTAAAGGCTCAAAGGGAGCCTTCTGAAGGCATTCCCAAACCAGTGACAGATCCCAAGGCGCTACTGGTTGCTTGTAAGGAGGTTTCAACCTGGATACCCCTTGTAAAAAGGTCTGAATTTCCGGTAAAATGGCTATCCTTTTCTGGAAATAGATGGACAAGGCCGAAATCTGCACCTTCAATGACTGAAGGCTTAGGCCCGATGAGAAACCATCTTGTAAAAACTCCATCATTCTTGATAGCTTAAAATGAGATGTGTGAGCCTTTCTTCTCTCACACCATCGAATGTAAGTCTTCCAGACTCTATAATAATTTGCTGAAGATACAGCTTTTCTGGCTTTTATCATAGTCTGTACTACTGCCTCAGAAAAACCTTTCCTTTTCAGAATGGCGGTTTCAATAGCCAAGCCGTCAAAATCAATCGATCGGAATCCAGGTGATTGAATGGGCCTTGTCTTAGAAGGTCTGGCCTCAGAGGTAGACGCCATGAGTCCACAGACAACCTCTGAAGCCTCGAGTACCAGGACCTCCTTGGCCAATCTGGGGCCACTAAGATCACCGGAACCTTCTGCCCCTGTATTTTCTTCAAAATTCTCGCTAACATTGGTACTGGTGGGAATGCATAGAGGAGATCTCCCTGCCAGTGAATAGTCATGGCATCCACTGCCTCCGCTAGTGGATCCCTCGTTCTGGCATAGAACCTGGGCACCTGATGGTTGAACCTGGATGCCATCAGGTCCACATCCGGAGTTCCCCACATCGAAGTGATCTGATGAAACACCTGAGGGTGTAAGCTCCATTCCCCTTCCTTGAGCTCCTCCCTGCTCAGGAAGTCGGCTTCTATATTCTCTACTCCTGGAATGAATATAGCTGATACAGCTGGAACATTCTGTTCCGCCCATAGGAAGATTCTGGACACCTCCCACATGGCCAATTTGCTGCGTGTACCGCCCTGGTGATTCAGATACGCCACAGCTGTGGCATTGTCGGTCTGAATCCTCAAAGGGAGGTTCAGTAACCTGTCTCCCACCAAGGAAATCACTTTCCAGACAGCTCTCAGCTCCAAGATGTTGATTGGTAACACTGATTCCTCTGCCGTCCACAGGCCCTGCAGCCTGAGATCCAGGACTACTGCCCCCCAGCCCCTGAGGCTGGCGTCGGTAGTTACTACCAACCAGTCCCAGGTCTGTAATGACCGACCCCACTGAAGGGAATCTACTTCTGTCCACCATTTCAAGGAGTCTCGAGTGTCCGAAGACAGCACTATCATCTCCGACTTCATGGTCAGAGTGTTTCCTGACCAGGCTGACAAAATGCTCCATTGGAACACCCGAGAGTGGAACCTGGCAAATTGAAGCGTCTCGAACGACGCCACCATTTTCCCCAGGAGCTTGAGGCACCTCCATACTGAAATGCTCCGAGCTCTGAGAATCTCCTGGACTAAGGTGACCAGATCCCTGGCCTTTACCTCCGGGAGAAATACCCGATGGAGATGGGTATCCAGTATGACTCCCAAGAATTGGAGCCGCTGTGATGGTACCAACTGAGATTTTTGCAAGTTTAAAATCCAGCCGTGAGCCTGTAAAAAACTGATGGCCTCTGCCAAGTGACTCTGAAGCATGGCTGCTGACTCTGCTTTGAACAGGAGATCGTCCAAATAGGGTATTACTGTGATTCCCCTGAGCCTCAGCACCGCCGCCATCACTGACATTATCTTTGTGAATACCCTTGGTGCGGTTGCTAGCCCAAAGGGTAACGCCCGGAATTGCAAATGCAGGTCTCCTATAGCAAACCTCAACAAGGTCTGATGCTCCGGGTGTATAGGGACGTGCAGATATGCGTCCTGGACATCCATGGACGCCAAAAATTCTCCCTGGTCCAGACTCAGGAGTACTGACCGTAGGGACTCCATTTTGAAATGGTCTACCCATAAGTGAACATTTAGGGACTTCAAATTTAGTATTGGTCTGAAAGACCCGTCTGGTTTGGGCACCAGAAACAGAGTGGAGTAAAAGCCTTTCTTCCACTCTGCCCTGGGAACCGGGGTAACCACCCCTTTCTCCAAAAGGGAGTGAGCTGCTCTCACAAGAGCTGTACGAAGCCGCGCTTCCTTTGGCAAGGATGTGGGAATGAACCTCTTCGGAGGCGGACCTCTGAAAGGGATTTTGTAGCCCTGGGTTATAATATCTAACACCCAGGCATCCTGGTCTAGAGAAGCCCATGCGTCCCTGAAATGTGTGAGACGCCCCCCCACCTTTATCACTGCCGGGCAAAACCCCTGACAGTCATGCGGAGGGTTTGTCCTCTCCTTTGGAGGCAGGCTTCTTGTGAAAGGAACCAAACTTGGACTTTTGTGTCTTGCCCCTAGAGGACTGAAACTTTCCCCTGAATGACTGTCCTCGAAAGGACGCACCACCTCTAGGGGAGGGCCGAAAGGACGGCCTAAAAGCAGAGAATCTGGAAATCTGCTTAGCCGAGGGAGCCGGCAGAAATGTACTTTTGCCGCCCGTGGCCTGTTTAATAATTTCCTCTAATTCAGATCCAAATAGTAACTTCCCCTTGAAAGCTAAAGTTTCTAGGGCCTTTTTGGACTCATTGTCCGCTTCCCAGGCCTTAAGCCAGAGCACTCTCCTGGCATTAATAGAGACTGTGGACACTCTAGTCGCCATTTTAAGAGCTTCCTCCTCTGCTTCCACCACATACTCTGCAGCTGCCTTAATTTTCTCTGCTAGCAGCAATGCACCAGGGTCAGCCTGCAGCATGGTGCATAATTCACCAGCCCACTCAATCATGGCCTTAGAGACCCAGGCTGAAGCAATAAGGGGGCGTAGAGTGAATCCCACCCCTTCAAAAATAGCCTTGAGGTTACCCTCCAGCTTTTTATCCACAGAATCTTTAAAAGCTGCACCGCCTTGTACTGGTAATACAGTAGCCTTGGACAAACGTGCCACTGAAGCGTCCACAACTGGGACCCTTTCCCAGAGCTCCGCATGAGACTCTGGCATGGGGTACAGACTAAGGAATCGCTTAGGCATCTGAAGCCTCTTATCAGGAGTTTTCCAAGCCCCTTCTAACAATTCCTGTAACCCCTCATCTGAAGGAAAAGTAACAGCCTCCTTCCGCTGTCGCTTAAAAACACCTTTAACAGGAGTCTTATCCTCCACAGACAGTTTTAAAGCCTGTTTCACAGCTACAATAAGATCCTCTATACCAGCAGAAGAGGCCTCTTCAAAATCATCACCCTGATCCCAGGGGATATCAGAATACGCTCCCTCCTCCTCATCTACCACAGGAGGCATAGCATAAGACCTTTTAGGGGTCCCTGCAACATCAACATCCATTTTGTCCAGTATTTCACTAAACCTGTTGATCCCCCTCGCAGTATCCTGCATCACCTGAATAAGAGCAGGATCTGCCTGGGTAAGAGGCAAGGAGCCAGACGACTGCTGAGATGATGGCATAGGTCTCTGTGATTCTACCAGCACATCACTCTGCCTGTCCAGAAGCTGCACCAAAGCGTTTACAGACCTGCCTAGGGCACTGGCCCACGCAGGTTCACTCTGCTCTGCCCTATGGTGTTCACTGCCCATGGGTCTCACATCAGCGCAAGTAATACATAAGCCCCCCTTGGCCATCTGCTCAGGAACAAACTTTTGTGTGCAAACATTGCACGCGCTCAGTGCACTAAGGGCTCCCTCCCCCAAAACCACAGCCTGATGCTCAGACATGATGCAAGTGAAATATATATCAATATACACAGTGCAAACAATGTACAAGCGTTTATACAGAGCAATGCACCCAATCACTTAGCTGTCTGTTGGTTTCAACTGCGGGGAAACGATGCCCAGGAAATCCAAGTCACTCTGCCAGGATCAGTAAACCAGCTCAGCTCCGCTGCAAGCGTTCTGAAAGGCGCCAAACACAGAGTGAGGGAAGAGACCAAAGTCCCTGCTGCTGCGGGGTCCGTGACTTTTGGCGCCAACCACCCCCAGCCAGCCGCTCCTTAGGTAGGATTTCCTAGTTCCAGTGTCTCCCCCTCGACTGGGGACCACTTGGAACATGCCTGTCACAACGTTGCTGTCCTCTCATATAGGAGCTCAGCGTGTAAGCTCCGCATAAAATGGCCGACGCCATCACGGAGAGCCTGTCCCCCATGATCCCCACCTAAACGTGGAGCCGGTTTCAGGATACTCCGGAGCCCAGGCAGCTTCTTAAAAGAGGCTGTAAGCGCTGCACAGGGAGGCCAGACAGCGTCTCCCCTGTGCACAGTGAGCTGACAGGACGCGATTCTGTCAGCTCCTGCTGCGCTAGCAGTGTGAGGATTCACTATGAGAATCCTCACACTGTGCCTACCTAGCTAGAGTATAATTAATAAAATAATAAAAATTCCCTAACTACTCTAATTCTTCGGCTGCTCCTGCAGCCCTTTAGAATAGCACCCACTCCAGTGGGCACCTAACACGAACTGAAGAGTCCAGGGATGCAGTAGGGGAGGAGCCTACCCTCTAAAGCTTTAGGATAGGTGCCTGGCTCCTTCGGACCCTCCTACATCCCAGTGTTGAGCTGTGTCACCAGGACCATTGAAAGAGAAACAGGGCACAGCACAGGATATAGAACAGGGTATAGCACATGGTACAGCACATGGCACAGCAGAGGATATAGAACAGGGCACAGCACAGGATATAGAACAGGGCACAATACAGCACATGGCACAGCACAGGATATAGAACAGGGTATAGCACAGGATATAGAACAGGGTATAGCACATGGTACAGCACATGGCACAGCAGAGGATATAGAACAGGGCACAGCACAGGATATAGAACAGGGCACAATACAGCACATGGCACAGCACAGGATATAGAACAGGGTATAGCACAGGATATAGAACGGGTGCCGGATGGGTTCCCGACAGTCGGGATCCCGACAGTCATTTACCTGACGTCGGGATCCCAACTGTCAAAATGCCGACAGCCGGGTGCCCGACGGACACCCGCTATTTTCCCTCGTGGGGGTCCACGACCCCCATAGAGGGAGAATAGAATAGGTGGCTCGCGTAGCGAGCTACCGTGCCCGCAGCGTGGCGAGCGCAGCGAGCCCGCAAGGGTTTTTTTTGCGCTCGCCAAGCTGTCTGACTCCGGGCAGTCGGGATCCCGACGTCGGGATAATGACTGTCGGGATCCCGACTGTCGGAGTCCCATACCACACCCTATAGAACAGGGCAAAGCACATGATACAGCACAGTGCAGGGACCGGCACAGCACAAGGTACAGCACAGGGCACAGCACATGATACAGCACAGTGCAGGGACCAGTACAGCACAAGGTACAGCACATGATACAGCACAGCGCAGGCACCGGCACAGCACAGGGTACAGCACAGGGCACAGCACATGATACAGCACAGTGCAGGGACCAGTACAGCACAAGGTACAGCACAGGGCACGGCACAGCACAGTGCAGGGACCAGTACAGTACAAGGTACAGCACAGGGCACCGCACATGATACAGCACAGCGCAGGCACCGGCACAGCACAAGGTACAGCACAGGGCACAGCACATGATACAGCACAGCGCAGGCACCGGCACAGCACAAGGTACAGCACAGGGCACAGCACATGATACAGCACAGCACAGGGACCAGTACAGCACAAGGTACAGCCACAGCACATGATACAGCACAGCGCAGGGACCGGTACAGCACAGGGCACAGCACATGATACAGCACAGCGCAGGGACCAGTACAGCACAAGGTACAGCACATGATACAGCACAGCCCAGGGACCAGTACAGCACAAGGTACAGCACAGGGCAAAGCGTCACACCCCACCTTCAGTAACAGGATGGTCCCCCGGTCCTTCAGCAGGGAATTTATCATAACCGTAGCCGCTCGGGAGCAGTTGGGGTCCGGATCAGAAAGTCCCTCAAAGGTGACAAAGATGAGGCTGGTCAGCTGCTCTGGTGGCAGCCGCTTCCCAATGATCTGTGTGGAGAGAGGGACCAGATTTATATATACATAAATACACACATACATACACATACATACACATACATACATACATACACACACACACACATACTGTACATACACATACATACATACATACGCATACATACACACATACATACATACATACACACATACTGTACATACATACATACATACATACGCATACACACATACATACATATACACATACACACGCATACATACATACATACACACACACACACATACTGTACATACATACACACACAATATACACTAAACATCGGCACTCACCTTTCCTTTTTTGGGGTGCCCTATGGCTTGTGACCACATTGTTTAAACAAAAATTGTAGGGGCTCTGCACTCACTAAATGAACTGGTATGAACAATGTGGTCACAGTCCTCTTTCTCTTGTCCTTGTGAATGCTGTACATTTGGCTGTGAGGAATAGCACCCCCACTACTGACTACTAGAAAACTGGGGCTCTTAGAAATCCCAGAACATAACTGGTGTGCAGCCACGTAACAAGCTCCATAGAGAAGCCAACGGCCTGGACATCAGAGATCACAGTACATGGAAATGCAGGAGGAGGGACGCACTACCATCCAAAATAAAGTAACCCACCACCCCCCAACCTATGTGTAACCAAACAACCCCCAAAACAAACATCCCTATAACCCCCCACCTTGTATAACCTAACCCCAACCTAGGCATACATGGATCCCAAACATCTTACCCCCCCCCCCCCCCCCCCCAACCATCCATACCAGCTATCTAATTCAATTATACCGGATAAGAGCATGGACTAAAGAGAGGCGGAACCTGAGGTATCCAGCCAAAGCCAAGATTATTATTTCTATGGGGGATGCGAAGGTGCCCGATGTTGGCACCCCTGGGCTATCGCCATTCTGATTTGGCGATAGCCCATTGTAGCCTATGGCTACACATCGCACTGCCCGAGCGGTTGTGCGGTCACAGGAGTCAGCGCATAACCGCGCATGCGCAGGCTTCCGGGTCAGGGCTTCGCAGGGCCTTTCGGAGCCCTGTCCCTGCGCCCTCAAATTGATAAATCCCTGCGGTATCACATGATACCGCAATGCAATGTCTGGCGATGTCATCGCGCCGGCATCGCTATATAATGGTAAATGCGCCCCTAAATCTCTGTCTCCTGTGCTCATCCCAACTAAAATCTGTAACCTCTCTTTCTCTACTGGTATCTTTCCATCATTGTTCAAACATGCAGTTATTACCCCCATTCTACACTTATTACCCCCATCCTGCACTTATTACCCCCATCCTGCACTTATTACCCCCATCCTGCACTTATTACCTCCATCCTGCACTTATTACCCCCATTCTACACTTATTACCCCCATTCTACACTTATTACCCCATCCTGCACTTATTACCCCTATCCTGCACTTATTACCCCTATCCTGCACTTATTACCCCATCCTGCACTTATTACCCCATCCTGCACTTATTACCCCCATCCTGCTCTAATTACCCCCATCCTGCACTTATTACCCCCATCCTGCAATTATTACCACCATTCTACACTTATTGCCCACATTCTACACTTATTACCCCCATCCTGCACTTATTACCCCCATCCTGCACTTATTACCCCCATCCTGCACTTATTACCCCCATCCTGCACTTATTAGCCCCATCCTGCACTTATTACCCCCATTCTACACTTATTACCCCCATCCTGCACTTATTACCCCCATCCTGCACTTATTACCCCCATTCTACACTTATTACCCCCATCCTGCACTTATTACCCCTATCCTGCACTTATTACCCCCATCCTGCACTTATTACTCCCAGTGGCGTAGGTACCGTCAGGCAGCCCCCGCGGTGGCTTGGGCGAGCGAGCATCAGCGGGGTCTGGGGGGGCGCCGGCGCACTGACGTTAGCCTTGGCCACGGGTGCCCCAGCAAGGAAATCCTCTGCACCCTCTGTAAAAATGTAAATGAATGATCACTGCTGCCGCTGGTTACACAACTTGAGGACCAGCGGTACAGTTATCGGGAGGCGCGGGCGCGGTGGCTAGAAGAGCAGCAGCGGCACTGCGGTCCCACCTCCACACTCTGGATGACTCCTCCTCCCGTCATGGCTCACAGCTGGTGACCGGGAACTGCAGCGCGGACCTCACCTGACTCCATTTCATTGAAGAGAGGTAACTGCCCCAGACAGCAGCAGTCTCCGGCTCCCTTCACTTTCCCTGACCTGGCCGACTACAGCCTCTGCACTGCAATCACTACAGCATACTGGCGACCCGGCAAGCAGAGCATCAGCGTCAGTCCTGTCCCTTCACATCCCGGGGGGGGCTTCTTCCAGGCTCCTCCACCCTTCATATGCCGGCAGCTGGTGATCGGGAACAGCAGCGCGGTGCTATATAGAGAGGAGAGGTCACTGCTGCCCCCCTTAACTCTCCCTGACCCCACGGCAGTAAGACAGTTCTGCAGGGGAAGGAGAGTGCTGCTTAGCAGGCGATCCTGAACTGTAAGGTATAATAATGGATGTCAATGTAAGGGGGAAGGGAGGGATGTGTGTATAACCGGGGAGAAATTGGGAAAGGGGGTGGGGGGTGAAAGCACCAAGCATATTAGGGCTGGGCTGATTAACAAAGTATATTAGGGGTACATATGAACTTATAATACAACAGGTCTATGCCACTTCACAATAGTCCATCTGTCTATTCATCTGTGCCCATCCATTTAGGTCCCCCATACGTACATCTGTGCCCCCTCCCGCCCATCCATTTATGTCCCCCCGTACGTACATCTGTGCCCCCTCCCGCCCATCCATTTATGTCCCCCCATACGTACATCTGTGCCCCCTCCCGCCCATCCATTTATGTCCCCCCGTACGTACATCTGTGCCCCCTCCCGCCCATCCCTTTATGTCCCCCCATACGTACATCTGTGCCCCCTCCCGCCCATCCATTTATGTCCCCCCATACGTACATCTGTGCCCCCTCGCGCCCATCCATTTATGTCCCCCCGTACGAACATCTGTGCCCCCTCCCGCCCATCCATTTATGTCCCCCCGTACGTACATCTGTGCCCCCTCCCGCCCATCCATTTATGTCCCCCCATACGTACATCTGTGCCCCCTCCCGTCCATCCATTTATGTCCCCCATACGTACATCTGTGCTCCCTCCCATCCATCTGTATATGCCTCCATATGCTCGTCTGTCCACCTATGCCACCTCCCATCCCTCCATTCTGTCTATGCCCCTTCCAGTCCTTCTGCCTGCCCATCTATGTCCTCTTCTGCCAGTCCGTCTGACTGTCTAAGCCCCTGCCCATCCGTCTATGCCCCTCCCATTGGTCAATATATAACCCTCCCATCTATTTCCCCTCCCTTCTGTCCATCTATGCCCCTCTCATTCTTCTGTCTGTACCATCATACGCTATGGTTCTTTTGTCTGCCCAAGCTCCCAATCTGTCTGTCCATCTATGCCTCCACTCCTGTCCTGTGTTCTAATCTAGTGTCTCTCCTGCTCGGTCGTTCTGTCTCCCTGACAAACCCCTATCTTTTTCTCTCTCCCCGACACTCTCGTTCTCGCTCCCTCCCTCATTAACTTGCTCCTAACACCCTCTTTCTCATTCCCCCCTCTTTGCTGCCCCTAAGGGGAATTGTAGTGACAAAGATTTTGCTATTGGGCCCAGGTAGTTCTAGTTATGCCCCTGGCTGTGAGTAGCACTGACCCTCAGCTGAGCTGTGAGGAGGAGGAGGAACAGTCTGTCATGTGCCCTCTGGCTCCTCCTGCGGTGCTGCGTGTGCACCCATGTGTCTCTGCCCTCTAGGCGGCACTACTGAACCAGACGGTGGCCCCACTGGCAGTGCCGTCTTTCCCATTGGGCCTAATGGGCAGATGCCCAGGTGCCCAAGGATTTTAGTGTGGCATGACCTGAATTTTGACACAATCCGGGTGGCAGGAGATGACTTTTGACTTAATACGGGTGGCATGACGTGAATTTTGGCTCAATCTGGGTGGCATGACGTGAATTTTGGCTCAGTACATGTTGCATAATGTGAATTTTTAAGGTGCCCATACACTAGTAAGATTTATCTTCAGATCTGGCTGGTTGCAACAAAAACCTGGTTATGGATGAGTGACAGTTTTTGGCAGTTTTCCAGCATTTCCAAGCAAATGGTCAACTGTCATTTGCTCTCATCCATAACCATGGTTTTGTTCCAACCAGCCAGATCTGAAGATAAATCTGCGTGTGTATGGCCACCTTTACTCTTTCAGTGTGGCATGATGTGAGTTTTGTCTCAGTCCGGGTGGCATGATGTGAGTTTTGTCTCAGTCCGGGTGGCATGATGTGAGTTTTGTCTCAGTCCGGGTGGCATGATGTGAGTTTTGTCTCAGTCCGGGTGGCATGATGTGAGTTTTGTCTCAGTCCAGGTACCAGGATGTCAATTTTGGCTTAGTCCGGGTAACAGGATGTGAAGTTTGGCTTAGTCTGGGTACCAGGATGTGAACTTTGGCTCAGTCCAGGTGGCATGATGTGAAGTTTGGCACTTTCATTTTGGCATAAAGGTGCCCATATACAGAGTGATCCTGCTTTGCAATGCGATGGGCGGCCTCCCACATTGCAAAGCACGAAAAGTATATGCAGCACGTACTTTTTGAACTAAATCACATTGCATCTAGTTCAGATTGCACGCTGCTTTAGCACATCGCATACGTTTTTAACTAGTTGCGGTGCAATCTAGTTCAAAACGCATGGAGCACATCACTTTATGTATGGGCACCTAAACGTGTATTTTTGCTCCATCCGTGTGGTATAATGTGTTTTTTTGGGCTCATTCCATTTGAATTTTTGCTCATTCCGTGTGGTATAATGTTTAAGGGGCAAGTATAGGGGGTCTACTATTGTGTTGCATAAAGACACGCCCCCTTTTACGTGGCAACGCCTTCGGCACACACATAACCGCAACCTTCACTTTTCCATACCCCCACGTTATGGGAGGGGGGTGAAAAATGGGAGGGGGGGCACCACTCATTTTTTTGGCAGGGGGGAGTAAAATTTCTAGTTACGCCACTGATTACTCCCATCCTGCACTTATTACCCCCATCCTGCACTTATTACCCCTATCCTGCACTTATTACTCCCATCCTGCACTTATTACTCCCATCCTGCACTTATTACTCCCATCCTGCACTTATTACTCCCATCCTGCACTTATTACTCCCATCCTGCACTTATTACCCCCCATTCTGCACTTATTACCCCCATCCTGCACTTATTACTCCCATCCAGCACTTATTACCCCATTCTAAAAAAACACAATTCTGACCCTAACTCTCGAACTACCATCCTATCTCTCAGCTCCGATGCCTCTCCAAGCTACTGGAGAGACTTGTCTACTCTCACCTCACACACTTTCTTAACTCTCACACCCTATTAGACCGTCTTCAGTCAGGCTTTCGTTCCCAACACTCCACTGAGACAGCACTGACTAAAGAGATGAATGATCTGGTAACTGCAAAGTCTAAAGGCCATTACTCACTACTTGTAAGTTCTAATTCTGCTGCGTTCGACACTTTTGACCACTCTCTTCTCATACAAACACTGCACTCTAGGTCTTAAAAAGATACAGCCCTTTCCTGGTTCTCATCTTACCTATCTGATTGCTCTTTCAGTGTTCATTTCTCTGAGTCTACCTCCTCCTCACTATCTCTGTCAGTCGGAGTACCTCAGGGTTCAGCATGCTGGCCACACATCAGACCAACTTTCCTCCAACCATCCAACTAGTTAATTGGATGAAAAATAAAACCTGGTACTGGATAGGAGGAAATGTAATTTGTAATTAAGACATTTGTTCCCAAATTAGAAAATGGACAAAAACTGTCACTCAGACAATGTACTGTAGTTAGACCTATTTGATTTAAAACATTTCACTGAATGTTTTTGTCCATTCTCCTGAATTTGTGAGCAAATTGCTTCTTGGCATTTGGCCCCATACAGTACCAGATTTTCAGTCCAACTAACCAACTAGTTGGAATTGTAGCTTGCAACTGCAAGGAGGACATAACCCTAGCCAGGCAGTAAGTCCTGGGATTGAAGCGGAGAGTTCGACACCAGGTAAAGTAAGTCCTCCAAATGCGATAGGCCCCCACGAGGAAGGTTTCCTCGCCTTCAGCATGGTGGAGATCACTCTCGAGTTAAAGCCCCTGGCTCTTAGCAGGGAGGTCTCAACAGTCACCCCATCAAAGCCAGACGCCTCAAATCTGGGAGTAGACACGGACCCAGAGATAACAGGTCTGGGAGCAGGGGTAGACGAATCGGAGGGGCCACTGACAGGGCCTGCAGATCCTAGAACCAGATCCGTCTGGGTCAATGTGGAACCACCAGAATCAACGTGCTGCCCTCCGCCTACAGGTTGCGGATCACTTGCAGGAGGAGTGAAATTGGCAGGAATGCGTACATCAGTGTGAACGGCCACAGGGTGGACAGGGCGTCCACCAGGCAAGCCCCTGGGTCATGAGAACTGTAAAGATTTTGGCGAGAGGCCATCAAGTCCACCTCGGGCAGGCCCCACCGTCGTACCACCATCTGGAACACCTCCGGAACGAGGGCCCATTCGCCAGTATACACCGTCGTACCACCATCTAGAACACCTCCGGATGGAGGGCCTATTCACCAGTATACATCGTCGTACCACCATCTGGAACACCTCCGGATGGAGGGCCTATTCGCCGGATGGAGGGCCCATTCGCCAGTATACAGAGAACTATATTAGGTCATCAGGAAGGTTTGGGAGGTACCAAATAGGAAGTTTAGCTTGCCTAAAATCCTCTACACTGCCCATTCCTACTGCGTACCTTAAGGACCCAGCTGATTGGACGTTGAAGTACTTCCGAAAGCTCATTTACACCACTTCCGGTGCAGCAGGTCGGCCTGACCTAGCCTGGGTGGCTAAGGCTTTAGTTGAGTGGACTACTCTCGCGGTGGATGCTGCCGAGGGGGTGTCTGCAGAAACCCTGCTGCCTACTATTGATTAGGTGCGTCAGGCTGCACTTTACCTGGGAAAGGCAGCTCTGGTTTCCGCCACTCTCAACTTCGGCTGTAGCTGCACGCAAATCTCTATGGCTGCGCTCTTGGAAGACGGACCCGGACTCTAAACAAATTTAGAAGCTCTTCCCTTCGAGGGTTCCCTATTATTTGGACCAGAGCAGGAAAAAATGGTAGCTACGGTAGCAGCATCTAAGGCTGCTTTCCCGCCGTCTGCCCCTACCCCGCGTTCCTTTCCAGTCCTTTCACCTTCAGGGCTGGAGCAGGGGACAGGCCTCCTCTTGATCTCTACAGGAAGCCAGATCCACCAAACCCAAGGGTGAGCTTCCCCAGGCCAACAGACGCCCTGATCCTAAGCCAGTGGTAAAACAATCCGCATGACAGGGTGGGACACCACCTGGGGGATCCCAAGGTGGGCTGATATCTGTTTTCGGCCATCTGGCTAGAATCCACAACAGAAGCTTGGGTTTGGGAAGTGGTCTCTCGGAGCTACTCCTCTTTCTGGTGACGCCCACCAAGCTCATTCTTTTCCACGAGCCTCTCATCGAACCTGAAAACGCGCAGGGCTGTGGAGCAGTCCGTTCAAAAGCTGTTCCTGTCAGGAGTCATTGTACCCGTCCCCTTAGCTCAAACTTGAAATGGCTCAACAATTTTTTTGCGCCTTTTTTGCGCCTGTCTACCACCCCTCGGGTGTTCACAAAGGTCATGGCCGTGATGGCCAGCAGTCTGCGCAACCAGGGTGTCCAAATACTCCCGTATCTGGAGGACCTGTTAATTCTTGTGGAATCTGCAGATGTTCTCCAGAACCACCTGGCCATAGTGGTGCATCTCCTGAAGCGCCACGGCTGGGTCATCAATTGGCCCAAGTCTTCCCTGCTTTCGGCTCAGTCTATGGTCCATCTGTGGGCCAGGTTAGATACGGTTCGTCAGAGGATCTACCTTTCGGTGGAATGCCGTCTGGCTCTGCAGTCCCGGATCCGGCGTCTCCACTCTCCCCAGCGGGTGTCTGTGCATGCCTGCACGAGGGTCCTGGGTTTGATAGTATTGGACTTCGACATGGCAGAATATGCTCAGTTCTACTCCCGCCCGCTACAGCAGAAGATTCTCTCCAAGTGGTAAGGATCATACCACAACATCTGGGCCCAGACGTTAGCTTTGTCTCCAACGGTACTTGTGGCTCCTGGACCGGAACCTCACTCTGGGGAGGCCTTTCTGGATCCACCAGTGGACTCTTCTCACCACGGATGCCAGCCTCCGTGGTTGGGGGCTGTCACTTGCCAGAGGTCTTTCCAGGCAAGTCCAGTTGGACAATGCTATGACGGTGGCTTATATCAACTACCTGGGCGACACTCGCAGTCAGGCCACCATGGAGGAAGCATCCAGCATCTTTCAGTGGGCAGAGAAGATCCCTGCTCTCTCAGCGATCTTTATCTTTATCCAGGGAGTCCTGAATTGGGAAGCGGACTTCTTCAGCCGTCAGACTCGCCATGGATGAGGACGGCATCAACTAGCTGCGCCATCATCTGTCTGAGTGATGCGGCCCAAGCAGGCTCCTGTGAGGAGGCCTATGTATTGTAGCAGCTCGCGTAGAAGGTTGTCCTGTACAAAATCCTGGGGGTATAGGCCCGCACTACAGGCTGTGCATGACAGCAATGGCGGGGATGCGGTGCGTGCCGGGTGCCCTATTACTGGCACTGCTGTACACACATGAGAAGGGGAGGAGCCTGGTCTGCCAGGGAGGCAGGAGAAGTTTAACCTTGGGTGCTGGAAGCTTTCTCTCCCACTCCACTACCCAGCGTTAGCCCTGTGGCCCCTGATGTGTCCCGAAGAAAAAATAATAATTATAATATTTGCCCAACATCTATGTCTACATATTTCTACAAATCCCATAAAGCATTGCACAGACAGGCCATACAATGTACAGGATCCCTGTGACATCCTATTGGCACGCAGGGAGCAGTTACCCAGCATCCTGTGCATCCAGCAATGCTCCGCCACCTTCTGCTCGCACTCACCATGGCGATATTGTAGCACGTGTGGAACAGGGCGCTGGAGTCCGGATTCTGGAGACCTTGCTTGAACGTCTGTAGCTTCTCTATCAGTTCATCCTTGTGATCTGGAGCAAACCCTGTATGTAAGAGACGTGTGTACAGGTGACATATGTACAGATGTGTCCTCCATGTGCTGGATATCACGTGACATATAACACATAAGCCCTGTATGTAAGAGACGTGTGTACAGGTGACATATGTACAGATGTGTCCTCCATGTGCTGGATATCACGTTACATATAACACACAAGCCCTGTATGTAAGAGACGTGTGTACAGGTGACATATGTACAGATGTGTCCTCCATGTGCTGGATATCACGTTACATATAACACACAAACCCTGTATGTAAGAGACGTGTGTACAGGTGACATATGTACAGATGTATCCTCCATGTGCTGGATATCATGTGACATATAACACACAAGCCCTGTATGTAAGAGATGTGTGTACAGGTGACATATGTACAGATGTGTCCTCCATGTGCTGGATATCATGTGACATATAACACACAAGCCCTGTATGTAAGAGACGTGTGTACAGGTGACATTTGTACAGATGTGTCCTCCATGTGCTGGATATCACGTGACATATAACACACAAGCCCTGTATGTAAGAGACGTGTGTACAGGTGACATATGTACAGATGTGTCCTCCATGTGCTGGATATCACGTGACATATAACAAACAAGCCCTGTATGTAAGAGACGTGTGTACAGGTGACATATGTACAGATGTGTCCTCCATGTGCTGGATATCACGTTACATATAACACACAAGCCCTGCATGTAAGAGACGTGTGTACAGGTGACATATGTACAGATGTGTCCTCCATGTGCTGGATATCACGTGACATATAACACACAAGCCCTGTATGTAAGAGACGTGTGTACAGGTGACATATGTACAGATGTGTCCTCCATGTGCTGGATATCACGTGACATATAACACATAAGCCCTGTATGTAAGAGACGTGTGTACAGGTGACATATTTACAGATGTGTCCTCCATGTGCTGGATATCACGTGATATATAACACACAAGCCCTGTATGTAAGAGACGTGTGTACAGGTGACATATGTATAGATGTGTCCTCCATGTGCTGGATATCACGTGACATATAACACACAAGCCCTGTATGTAAGAGACGTGTGTACAGGTGACATATGTACAGATGTGTCCTCCATGTGCTGGATGTCACGTTACATATAACACACAAGCCCTGTATGTAAGAAACGTGTGTACAGGTGACATATGTACAGATGTGTCCTCCATGTGCTGGATATCACGTGACATATAACACACAAGCCCTGTATGTAAGAGACGTGTGTACAGGTGACATATGTACAGATGTGTCCTCCATGTGCTGGATATCACGTTACATATAACACACAAACCCTGTATGTAAGAGACGTGTGTACAGGTGACATATGTACAGATGTGTCCTCCATGTGCTGGATATCACGTTACATATAACACACAAGCCCTGTATGTAAGAGACGTGTGTACAGGTGACATATGTACAGATGTGTCCTCCATGTGCTGGATATCACGTGACATATAACACATAAACCCTGCATGTAAGAGACGTGTGTACAAGTGACATATGTACAGATGTGTCCTCCATGTGCTGGATGTCACGTTACATATAACACACAAGCCCTGTATGTAAGAGACGTGTGTACAGGTGACATATGTACAGATGTGTCCTCCATGTGCTGGATGTCACGTTACATATAACACACAAGCCCTGTATGTAAGAGACGTGTGTACAGGTGACATATGTATAGATGTGTCCTCCATGTGCTGGATATCACGTGACATATAACACACAAGCCCTGTATGTAAGACATGTGTACAGGTGACATATGTACAGATGTGTCCTCCATGTGCTGGATGTCACGTGACATATAACACACAAGCCCTGTATGTAAGAGACGTGTGTACAGGTGACATATGTATAGATGTGTCCTCCATGTGCTGGATATCACGTTACATATAACACACAAGCCCTGTATGTAAGAGACGTGTGTACAGGTGACATATGTACAGATGTGTCCTCCATGTGCTGGATGTCACGTTACATATAACACATAAGCCCTGCATGTAAGAGACGTGTGTACAGGTGACATATGTACAGATGTGTCCTCCATGTGCTGGATATCACGTTACATATAACACACAAGCCCTGTATGTAAGAGACGTGTGTACAGGTGACATATGTATAGATGTGTCCTCCATGTGCTGGATATCACGTTACATATAACACACAAGCCCTGTATGTAAGAGACGTGTGTACAGGTGACATATGTATAGATGCGTCCTCCATGTGCTGGATATCACGTTACATATAACACACAAGCCCTGTATGTAAGAGACGTGTGTACAGGTGACATATGTACAGATGTGTCCTCCATGTGCTGGATGTCACGTTACATATAACACACAAGCCCTGTATGTAAGAGACGTGTGTACAGGTGACATATGTATAGATGTGTCCTCCATGTGCTGGATATCACGTTACATATAACACACAAGCCCTGTATGTAAGAGAGGTGTGTACAGGTGACATATGTACAGATGTGTCCTCCATGTGCTGGATATCACGTTACATATAACACACAAGCCCTGTATGTAAGAGACGTGTGTACAGGTGACATATGTACAGATGTGTCCTCCATGTGCTGGATATCACGTGACATATAACACACAAGCCCTGCATGTAAGAGACGTGTGTACAGGTGACATATGTACAGATGTGTCCTCCAGGTGCTGGATGTCACGTGACATATAACACATAAGCCCTGCATGTAAGAGACGTGTGTACGCTTCTCGGCCTCTTGGCTAAGATCAAGTGTAGTATCTGTTCTTATCAGTGGGTATGGACTGGCCTCTGGCAGAGAATAGAGAAAGGTTGGACTGAGTAGCTGCTCTGATGGGCGGAGGGTTGGGACCCCTCTTTTTTGCCTGGGAGTGGTGAAAAGTCTGGCTGAGTACCTTCACCTCTGCCAGTGGTAGGAGGTGTTGTTTCCGTAAACCCACTGGTGAGAGGGGGGGGGGGGAGAAACACTGGGCCTAGTAGTTTGACTCTCTTGACAGGGTACTTAGCCCCTGAAGGATGAGACAGCGAAAGGCTCAGTCTAGTATCCATTCCCAAGGAGCGGAGAAAGGCTGGGACTGAGTAGATGGCTCCTGTTCCAGAGGTTCGTAGCCTCTGATGGGGAGACCGCGAAAGGCCCAGCTTAGTACCTTAACCTTGGGACACTGAGACTGAGTAGATTGCTCTTCCGAGGAGGTCGCAGCCCCTAAAGGAGTCAGTCGAAAAGCCCAGTGGAGTACCCATTCCCATGCCAGGGGCTGGAAAATGCCCTACGATGGGAGCAGAGAAACCTTGGTCGGACGCTGATCGGTCAGTTGCTTGGAGTCCGAGGCTGCACTGTGCCCCCGGGGAAACTCGGGGGTGCCGAACATGCACGGGTGATCCCAAAATCACCATGCACTAGTAAGCACTTGCACTGCGCACTTCCCTTCAGGTAGCGCTTCACGTCCTTATCTCGTCCTTTTGGATGGGGTAGGACAATTTTTCACACCCCCACCCCGGCCTTCTGGCTGAGGTCTTTATTATTTATTTCTCTTCCCCTCTCACGTTCCTCACTTTTCACGTTCCTTGTTTTTTGTAGTTTTGTCACGTTTTTTTTGGGTAGTGTGGTCGACCCTTTCGGGCCTTCCATTTCCCCAATGTGCCGAAGCTCTCGCCTTTTGGGGAGAGCTTCGGTCCCCCGAGGACGACCCCGAGCCGCAAGGCGGAGGGAAGTCCACTGAGGGTCTCTCCAAACCTTCGGGTGCGGAGGACCCACCATCCTAACCCTTCCGGGGGTTGAGGAATGAGGGTCGCTCTAAGCTTCGACGAAGAGGACCCACCGTTCCCTATTTTCCCCTCTTCGGCCTTATGGTTGAGAGGGGTTAGGGGAAAAACGGGGCCCGTCTCCTTCGGGAGATGGCCCAATTCGATCGCACGGCCCCCTTTGCACGTGTTCAGGCACAGCACTGGTGGTAGGGAGCACACCTGGGGCTCCTGAGTTTTTTCAAACTCATAAGGGGTTACTATTGTGTTGCATCATTTGTATAAGGGGTATATGTTGTGGTAAACTTAGGTGACCACATAAAAGGTGCTGAAATGTTGTCTACCAAATTTCAGCTTTCAGTATTTTTTCTATGACCGGAGTGCCGCCTTACCCCGCAAGTATCGGCATCCTGCGGGTGTACCTTTGGAGGGCACCCACCAATATACAGTATCTCCCTGCATTTTTCCTATGCCAGCCCCCTGCCTTTTCCAGGCATATATAATTAGTTGAAAGTATGTACACAAAGAGAGACACACCCATGAGCAGACCACCCAACCAGAACACTGGCCACACCTTCCACATTATTAGGTGCTGGCCGCAGCCCCTGTCATTGCGCATAATAGGCCCGTGATCATTTTCAGCTCCAGGCCCATTTAGACCTTAATCTGGCTCTGCACGTTACATATAACATACAAGCTCTGTGTTACTATGTCTTCAGGTTCGTACACACGGTTAGATCGGAAGATCAATGTACTATATAGTGTTGCCTGGGAAGACTATTTTTCTTTTTGATTTCCATTATAAGTGAACGCGCATCGGGATCGAATCTCCATCGAATGCTGCTAAAAATGATCATTCGATTTTGATTTGATTTTGCCTCTATAACCAAAATTGAATAGAAAAATAGTGCAAATCTCACCGTGTGTATATTCTATTACACAATATATCTTCTAAGCACACCAAAGCAAACAAGCAGCTCTCTGATTAATATGTTCTGTGTATACTGTGTGTGACCGCGGCTGTATCTGTATACGGAATGCTGTGTTACAGTGTCAGTAATATGATATGTGGTGTGTGTATACTGTGTGTGACCGCGGCTGTATCTGTATACAGAATGCTGTGTTACAGTGTCTGAAATATGATATGTGGTGTGTGTACACTGTGTGTGACCGCGGCTGTATCTGTATACAGAATGCTGCGTTACAGTGTCAGTAATATGATATGTGGTGTGTGTATACTGTGTGTGACCGCGGCTGTATCTGTATGCGGAATGCTGTGTTACAGTGTCAGTAATATGATATGTGGTGTGTGTATACTGTGTGTGACCGCGGCTGTATCTGTATACGGAATGCTGTGTTACAGTGTCAGTAATATGGTATGTGGTGTGTGTATACTGTGTGTGACCGCGGCTGTATCTGTATGCGGAATGCTGTGTTACAGTGTCAGTAATATGATATGTGGTGTGTGTGTACACTGTGTGTGACTGCGGCTGTATCTGTATACGGAATGCTGTGTTACAGTGTCAGTAATATGATATGTGGTGTGTGTACACTGTGTGTGACCGCGGCTGTATCTGTATACGGAATGCTGTGTTACAGTGTCTGAAATATGATATGTGATGTGTGTACACTGTGTGTGACCGCGGCTGTATCTGTATACGGAATGCTGTGTTACAGTGTCTGAAATATGATATGTGGTGATGTGTGTATACTGTGTGTGACAGCGGCTGTATCTGTATACGGAATGCTGCATTACAGTGTCAGTAATATGATATTTGGTGTGTGTATACTGTGTGTGACCGCGGCTGTATCTGTATACGGAATGCTGTGTTACAGTGTCAGTAATATGATATGTGGTGTGTGTGTATACTGTGTGTGACTGCAGCTGTATCTGTATACGGAATGCTGTGTTACAGTGTCTGAAATGTGATGTGTGTACACTGTGTGTGACCGCGGCTGTATCTGTATACGGAATGCTGCATTACAGTGTCAGTAATATGATATGTGGTGTGTGTACACTGTGTGTGACCGCGGCTGTATCTGTATACGGAATGCTGTGTTACAGTGTCGGTAATATGATATGTGGTGTGTGTGTATACTGTGTGTGACCGCGGCTGTATCTGTATACGGAATGATGTGTTACAGTGTCTGAAATATGATATGTGGTGTGTGTATACTGTGTGTGACCGCGGCTGTATCTGTAAACGGAATGATGTGTTACAGTGTCAGTAATATGATATGTGGTGTGTTTATACTGTGTGTGACCGCGGCTGTATCTGTATACGGAATGCTGTGTTACAGTGTCGGTAATATGATATGTGGTGTGTGTGTGTGTATACTGTGTGTGACCGCGGCTGTATCTGTATACGGAATGATGTGTTACAGTGTCTGAAATATGATATGTGGTGTGTGTATACTGTGTGTGACCGCGGCTGTATCTGTAAACGGAATGATGTGTTACAGTGTCAGTAATATGATATGTGGTGTGTTTATACTGTGTGTGACCGCGGCTGTATCTGTATACGGAATGATGTGTTACAGTGTCAGTAATATGATATGTGGTGTGTTTATACTGTGTGTGACCGCGGCTGTATCTGTATATGGAATGCTGCGTTACAGTGTCAGTAATATGATATGTGGTGTGTTTATACTGTGTGTGACCGCGGCTGTATCTGTATACGGAATGCTGCATTACAGTGTCAGTAATATGATATGTGGTGTGTGTACACTGTGTGTGACCGTGGCTGTATCTGTATACGGAATGATGTGTTACAGTGTCAGTAATATGATATGTGGTGTGTTTATACTGTGTGTGACCGCGGCTGTATCTGTATACGGAATGATGTGTTACAGTGTCTGTAATATGATATGTGATGTGTATACTGTGTGTGACCGCGGCTGTATCTGTATACGGAATGCTGTGTTACAGTGTCAGTAATATGATATGTGGTGTGTGTACACTGTGTGACCGCGGCTGTATCTGTATACGGAATGCTGTGTTACAGTGTCTGTAATATGATATGTGATGTGTATACTGTGTGTGACCGCGGCTGTATCTGTATACGGAATTCTGTGTTACAGTGTCAGTAATATGATATGTGATGTGTGTATACTGTGTGTGACAGCGGCTGTATCTGTATACGGAATGATGTGTTACAGTGTCAGTAATATGATATGTGATGTGTGTATACTGTGTGACTGCGGCTGTATCTGTATACGGAATGTTACATTGCAGTGTCAGTAATATGATATGTGGTGTGTGTGTATACTGTGTGTGTGACAGCGGCTGTATCTGTATACGGAATGCTGTGTTACAGTGTCAGTAATATGATATGTGGTATGTGTATACTGTGTGTGACCGCGGCTGTATCTGTATACGGAATGCTGTGTTACAGTGTCAGTAATATGATATGTGGTGTGTTTATACTGTGTGTGACCGCGGCTGTATCTGTATACGGAATGATGTGTTACAGTGTCAGTAATATGATATGTGGTGTGTTTATACTGTGTGTGACCGCGGCTGTATCTGTATACGGAATGATGTGTTACAGTGTCAGTAATATGATATGTGGTGATGTGTGTATACTGTGTGTGACCGCGGCTGTATCTGTATACGGAATGCTGTGTTACAGTGTCAGTAATATGGTATGTGGTGTGTGTGTATACTGTGTGTGACAGCGGCTGTATCTGTATACGGAATGCTGTGTTACAGTGTCAGTAATATGATATGTGGTGTGTGTATACTGTGTGTGACCGCGGCTGTATCTGTATACGGAATGCTGTGTTACAGTGTCAGTAATATGATATGTGATGTGTGTATACTGTGTGTGACTGCAGCTGTATCTGTATGCGGAATGCTGTGTTACAGTGTCAGTAATATGATATGTGGTGTGTGTCTATACTGTGTGTGACCGCGGCTGTATCTGTATACGGAATAATGTGTTACAGTGTCAGTAATATGATATGTGGTGTGTGTATACTGTGTGTGACAGCGGCTGTATCTGTATACAGAATGATGTGTTACAGTGTCAGTAATATGATATGTGGTGTGTGTATACTGTGTGTGACCGCGGCTGTATCTGTATACGGAATGATGTGTTACAGTGTCAGTAATATGATATGTGGTGTGTGTATACTGTGTGTGACCGCGGCTGTATCTGTATACGGAATGATGTGTTATAGTGTCAGTAATATGATATGTGGTGTGTGTATACTGTGTGTGACCGCGGCTGTATCTGTATAAGGAATGCTGTGTTACAGTGTCAGTAATATGATATGTGGTGTGTGTATACTGTGTGTGACCACGGCTGTATCTGTATACGGAATGCTGTGTTACAGTGTCAGTAATATGATATGTGGTGTGTGTGTATACTGTGTGTGACCGCGGCTGTATCTGTATACGAAATGATGTGTTACAGTGTCAGTAATATGATATGTGGTGTGTGTGTATACTGTGTGTGACCGCGGCTGTATCTGTATACGGAATGATGTGTTACAGTGTCAGTAATATGATATGTGGTGTGTGTATACTGTGTGACCGCGGCTGTATCTGTATACGGAATGATGTGTTACAGTGTCAGTAATATGATATGTGGTGTGTGTATACTGTGTGACCGCGGCTGTATCTGTATACGGAATGATGTGTTACAGTGTCAGTAATATGATATGTGGTGTGTGTGTATACTATGGCAGGTATTCAATGCCGGTGCGAGCGGCCGGCGAGGGGGTTAAACTGCGAGGATCACAGAAAACCGGTGATCCTCGCAGTTTAACCCCCGCGCCGGCCGCTCGCACTATGCAACGTTCCGGGGGAATCCTCGCAGTCACAGAACGGCGAGGATTCCCCTAAACTGCGAGAGCCGCGGCTAGTGCAGCAAACTCGCTGTAATTAGCCTCGATTCTCGCAGCTTTTGGAGGCACATTCGCAAATTCCCCCTCGCTCAAAAAACGGAGCGAGGGGGAATTTGCGAATGCGGGGGGTCAGTTGAATACTGACAGGGTGAGCGGTGACTGCGAGCAAAAAGTCCTGCTCGCAGTCACCGCTCGCCCACGGCATTGAATATATGCCTATGTGTGACCGCGGCTGTATATGTATATAGAATGCTCTGTTACAGTGTCAGTAATATGGTATGTGGTGTGTGTGTATACTGTGTGTGACCGCGGCTGTATATGTATACGGAATGCTGCGTTACAGTGTCAGTAATATGATATGTGGTGTGTGTATACTGTATGTGTGTGTACTATGTATGTGTACTGTGTGTGTGTGTATACTGTGTGTGTACTGTGTGTATACTGTGTGTGTGTACTGTGTGTGTATATTGTGTGTATATACTGTGTTCGTGTACTATGTATGTGTACTGTGTGTATACTACGTGTGTGTGTGTGTGTGTGTGTGTGTACTGTGTGTATACTGTGTTTGTATACTGTGTGTGTATATTGTGTGTATATACTGTGTGTGTATACTGTGTAATGTAGATTACACACGCCGAATGCCATCACTGACCTTCATATCTCAGCTGAATATACAGCAGGTAGTAGATACAGTCTACGGTGCTTTGACGGATGGAGGGGACAGAGTCTGAACAGCGGGTGGACAAACGGCCAATCAGCAGCCCCAGGTTGTAGAACGATACCACGCACTGTGGCCAGACAGAGACACACATGAGACACAAGTACCAGAGACCCTCAGCCATTGCCCAATATAAAGGGGGTCCGACAGTCACAGGGTAGAGCTAGTATATCAGTGGCAGCAGTCTCACACACACTCATGGGGGGGATCAGAAAGACAGGGTGCTAACACTGACAGGGGGACCCCACACTTCAATGTCATGCTTCATTACCCATCATGTCACTGCCCCTGTCACATGCAGCCCTGTCCTCACTGACACATCACTCATCTCCTGATATACTCTGTGCTGCTGAGGACCCTGCTCCTCCCACTATATAACTCTCAGTCTGTGGCTTCCTGCTGCCTCCATCCCCCTCCTCACATCATGTCACTGCCCCTGTCACATGCAGCCCTGTCCTCACTGACACATCATCCATCTCCTGATATACTCTGTGCTGCTGGGGACCCTGCTCCTCCCACTATATAGCTCTCAGTCTGTGGCTTCCTGCTGCCCCCATTCCCCTCCTCACATGTCACTGCCCCTGTCACATGTAGCCCTGTCCTCACTGACACATAACTCCTCCTGATATACTCTGTGCTGCTGGGGACCAAGCTCCTCCCACTATATAACTCTCAGTCTGTGGCTTCCTGCTGCCTCCATTCCCCTCCTCACATCATGTCACTGCCCCTGTCACATGCAGCCCTGTCCTCACTGACACATCCCTCATCTCCTGATATACTCTGTGCTGCTGGGGACCCTGCTCCTCCCACTATATAACTATCAGTCTGTGGCTTCCTGCTGCCTCCATTCCCCTCCTCCCATCATGTCACTGCCCCTGTCACATGCAGCCCTGTCCTCACTGACACATCATCCATCTCCTGATATACTATGTGCTGCTGGGGACCCTGCTCCTCCCACTATATAGCTCTCAGTCTGTGCCTTCCTGCTGCCCCCATTCCACTCCTCACATGTCACTGCCCCTGTCACATGCAGCCCTGTCCTCACTGACACATAACTCCTCCTGATCTACTCTGTGCTGCTGGGGACCAAGCTCCTCCCACTATATAACTCTCAGTCTGTGGCTTCCTGCTGCCTCCATTCCCCTCCTCCCATCATGTCACTGCCCCTGTCACATGCAGCCCTGTCCTCACTGACACATCCCTCATCTCCTGATATACTCTGTGCAGCTGGGGACCCTGCTCCTCCCACTATATAACTATCAGTCTGTGGCTTCCTGCTGCCTCCATTCCCCTCCTCCCATCATGTCACTGCCCCTGTCACATGCAGCCCTGTCCTCACTGACACATCCCTCATCTCCTGATACACTCTGTGCTGCTGGAGACCCTGCTCCTCCCACTATATAACTCTCAGTCTGTGGCTTCCTGCTGCCCCCATTCCCCTCCTCACATCATGTCACTGCCCCTGTCACATGCAGCCCTGTCCTCACTGACACATCACTCATCTCCTGATATACTCTGTGCTGCTGGGGAGCCTGCTCCTCCCACTATATAACTGTCAGTCTATGGCTTCTTGCTGCCTCCATTCCCCTCCTCACATCATGTCACTGCCCCTGTCACATGCAGCCCTGTCCTCACTGACACATCCCTCATCTCCTGATATACTCTGTGCTGCTGGGGACCCTGCTCCTCACACTATATAACTCTCCGTCTGTGGCTTCCTGCTGCCTCCATTCCCCTCTTCACATCATGTCACTGCCCCTGTCACATGCAGCCCTGTCCTCACGGACACATCCCTCATCTCCTGATATACTCTGTGCTGCTGGGGACCCTGCTCCTCACACTATATAACTCTCCGTCTGTGGCTTCCTGCTGCCTCCATTCCCCTCTTCACATCATGTCACTGCCCCTGTCACATGCAGCCCTGTCCTCACTGACACATCATCCATCTCCTGATATACTCTGTGCTGCTGGGGACCCTGCTCCTCCCACTATATAGCTCTCAGTCTGTGGCTTCCTGCTGCCCCCATTCCCCTCCTCACATCATATCACTGCCCCTGTCACATACAGCTCTGTCCTCACTGACACATCCCTCGTCTCCTGATATACTCTGTGCTGCTAGGGACCCTGCTCCTCCCACTATATAACTCTCCGTCTGTGGCTTCCTGCTGCCCCCATTCCCCTCCTCACATCATGTCACTGCCCCTGTCACATGCAGCCCTGTCCTCACTGACACATCACTCATCTCCTGATATACTCTGTGCTGCTGGGGACCCTGCTCCTCCCATATAACTCTCAGCCTGTGGCTTCCTGCTGCCGCCATTCCCCTCCTCACTTCATGTCACTGCCCCTGTCACATGCAGCCCTGTCCTCACTGACACATCATCCATCTCCTGATATACTCTGTTCTGCTGAGGACCCTGCACCTCCCACTATATAACTCTCAGTCTGTGGCTTCCTGCTGCCCCCATTCCCCTCCTCACATCATGTCACTGCCCCTGTCACATGCAGCCCTGTCCTCACTGACACATCACCCATCTCCTGATATACTCTGTGCTGCTGGGATCCTGCCCCTCCTACTATATAACTATCAGTCTGTGGCTTCCTGCTGCCTCCATTCCCCTCCTCACATCATGTCACTGCCCCTGTCACATGCAGCCCTGTCCTCACTGACACATCCCTCGTCTCCTGATATACTCTGTGCTGCTAGGGACCCTGCTCCTCCCACTATATAACTCTCCGTCTGTGGCTTCCTGCTGCCTCCATTCCCCTCTTCACATCATGTCACTGCCCCTGTCACATGCAGCCCTGTCCTCACTGACACATCATCCATCTCCTGATATACTCTGTGCTGCTGGGGACCCTGCTCCTCACACTATATAACTGTCAGTCTGTGGCTTCCTGCTGCCTCCATTCCCCTCCTCACATCATGTCACTGCCCCTGTCACATGCAGCCCTGTCCTCACTGACACATCATCCATCTCCTGATATACTCTGTGCTGCTGGGGACCCTGCTCCTCCCACTATATAACTGTCAGTATGTGGCTTCCTGCTGCCTCCATTCCCCTCCTCACATCATGTCACTGCCCCTGTCACATGCAGCCCTGTCCTCACTGACACATCACTCATCTCCTGATATACTCTGTGCTGCTGGGGACCCTGCTCCCCCCACTATATAACTCTCAGTCTGTGGCTTCCTGCTGCCCCCATTCCCCTCCTCACATCATGTCACTGCCCCTGTCACATGCAGCCCTGTCCTCACTGACACATCATCCATCTCCTGATATACTCTGTTCTGCTGAGGACCCTGCACCTCCCACTATATAACTCTCAGTCTGTGGCTTCCTGCTGCCTCCATTCCCCTCCTCACATCATGTCACTGCCCCTGTCACATGCAGCCCTGTCCTCACTGACACATCACTCATCTCCTGATATACTCTGTTCTGCTGAGGACCCTGCACCTCCCACTATATAACTCTCAGTCTGTGGCTTCCTGCGGCCCCCATTCCCCTCCTCACATCATGTCACTGCCCCTGTCACATGCAGCCTGTCCTCACTGACACATCACTCATCTCCTGATATACTCTGTGCTGCTGAGGACCCTGCTCCTCCCACTATATAACTGTCAGTATGTGGCTTCCTGCTGCCTCCATTCCCCTCCTCACATCATGTCACTGCCCCTGTCACATGCAGCCCTGTCCTCACTGATACATCACTCATCTCCTGATATACTCTGTGCTGCTGGGAACCCTGCTCCTCCCACTATATAACTCTCAGTCTGTGGCTTCCTGCTGCCCCCATTCCCCTCCTCACATCATGTCACTGCCCCTGTCACATGCAGCCCTGTCCTCACTGACACATCACTCATCTCCTGATATACTCTGTGCTGCTGGGGACCCAGCTCCTCCCACTATATAACTCTCAGTCTTTGGCTTCCTGCTGCCCCCATTCCTCTCCTCACATCATGTCACTGCCCCTGTCACATGCTGCCCTGTCCTCACTGACACATCACTCATCTCCTGATATACTCTGTGCTGCTGGGGACCCTGCTCTTCCCACTATATAACTGTCAGTCTGTGGCTTCCTGCTGCCCCCATTCCTATCCTCACATCATGTCACTGCCCCTGTAGGTCTGGTCTCTCTTACGTTGACATTGAGCTTTTGCAGGTAGAAGTGCAGGAGGTCTCCACTGACGTCTACCGCTCGCTGACGTTCATGTTCTCTGCTGGATCTAATCCATGGATTTAGTATCTGCAAAACACCAAATGAGGAAACTATGCCAGGCTCCTGCCCCTTTCACCCCAGTACCCCAAGCCAAAATAATTGTTCCTACCAACCTGGAAGACATCCTGAAGTCCCCGAGGAGTCAGGTTCCAGAGAAGGAGACCCTTCAGCAGGTCTTTAAGAGCCTCCAATGTGTCATGGTACAGCGCCTGCAGGCAAACAGAGACATGGAGCACACCAAATCCTGGACATGGAAGAGGACGGGGTAGAACTAAAGATCCCAGCAATATGAGAGTGAGGAATCCTGCAAGGTACATGTCTGAGCGACACAAAATATCCTCTACATCCAGAGAAACAGCACAGAGAGAGAGACTGGGGATCAGGAGCTGGGACAGGAACCTGATAATACTGCTAATGACACAGGGCAGGACACTAATATTAGCAGTGTATATGGTGGTGCACACACAGTCCTGCCTGACACAAGAGTACCTGGAGAAATATCTGCACACAGAGAGAGACTGTGGACCAGGAGCTGGGACAGGAACCTGATAATACGGCTAATGACACAGGGTAGGACACTAATATTAGCAGTGCATATGATGGTGCACACACAGTCCTGTCAGACACAAGAGGACCTGGAGAAATATCTGCACACAGAGAGAGACTGGGGATCAGGAGCTGGGACAGGAACCTGATAATAGTGCTAATGACACAGGGCCAGACACTAATATTAGCAGTGTATATGGTGGTGCACACACAGTCCTGCCTGACACAAGAGGACCTGGAGAAATATCTGCACACAGAGAGAGACTGGGGATCAGGAGCTGGGACAGGAACCGGATAATACTTCTAATGACACAGGGTAGGACACTAATATTAGTGTATATGGTGGTGCACACACAGTCCTGTCTGACACAAGAGGACCTGGAGAAATATCTGCACACAGAGAGAGACTGGGGATCAGGAGCTGGGACAGGAACCAAATAATACTGCTAATGACACAGGGTAGGACACTAATATTAGCAGTGTATATGGTGGTGCACACACAGTCCTGCCTGACACAAGACGACCTGGAAAAATACTGTATCTGCACACAGAGAGAGACTGGGGATCAGGAGCCGGGACAGGAACCTGATAATACTGCTAATGACACAGGGTAGGACACTAATATTAGCAGTGTATATGGTAGTGCACACACAGTCCTGCCTGACACAAGAGGACCTGGAGAAATATCCGCACACAGAGAGAGACTGGGGATCAGGAGCTGGGACAGGAACCTGATAATAGTACTAATGACACAGGGCAGGACACTAATATTAGCAGTGTATATGGTGGTGCACACACAGTCCTGCCTGACACAAGAGGACCTGGAGAAATATCAGCACACAGAGAGAGACTGGGGATCAGGAGCCGGGACAGGAACCCAATAATACTGCTAATGACACAAGGCAGGACACTAATATTAGCAGTGTATATGGTGGTGCACACACAGTCCTGCCTGACACAAGAGGACCTGGAGAAATATCTGCACACAGAGAGAGACTGGGGACCAGGAGCTGGGACAGGAACCTGATAATACTGCTAATGACACAGGGTAGGACACTAATAATAGCAGTGTATATGGTGGTGCACACACAGTCCTGCCTGACACAAGACGACCTGGAAAAATATCTGCACACAGAGAGAGACTGGGGATCAGGAGCCGGGCCAGGAACCTGATAATACTGCTAATGACACAGGGTAGGACACTAATATTAGCAGTGTATATGGTGGTGTACACACAGTCCTGCCTGACACAAGAGGACCTGGAGAAATATCCGCACACAGAGAGAGACTGGGGATCAGGAGCTGGGACAGGAACCTGATAATAGTGCTAATGACACAGGGCAGGACACTAATATTAGCAGTGTATATGGTGGTGCACACACAGTCCTGCCTGACACAAGAGGACCTGGAGAAATATCCGCACACAGACAGAGACTGGGGGTGTGATTTAATAGGATGAGAGATTCAGAAAGTAAGAGATTTGGGAAGAAATCTCCAGTTTTTTCAAAGCGGCAATAATTTACACTGCAAAACCATTTTGATTTTGCTGTGTAAATGATTGCCGCTTTAAAAAAACTGGAGACTTCTTCCCAAATCTCTCACTTTCTGAATCTCTCATCCAATTAAATCTCACCCTGGGGATCAGGAGCCGAGACAGAAACCCAATAATACTGCTAATGACACAGGGCAGGACACTAATATTTGCAGTGTATATGGTGGTGCACACAGAGTCCTGCCTGAAACAAGAGAACCAGGAGAAATATCTGCACAGAGAGAGAGACTGGGGCCAGGAGCAGGGACAGGAACCTGATAATAGTGCTAATGACACAGGGCAGGACACTAATATTAGCAGTGTTTATGGTAGTGCACACACAGTCCTGTCTGACACAAGAGGACCTGGAGATATATCTGCACAGAGAGAGAGACTGGGGATCAGGAGCTGGGACAGGAACCTGATAATACTGCTAATGACACAGGGCAGGACACTAATATTAGTGTATATGGTGGTGTACACACAGTCCTGCCTGACACAAGAGGACCTGGAGAAATATCTGCACACAAAGAGAGACTTGGGATCAGGAACCGGGACAGGAGCCTGATAATACTGCTAATGACACAGGGCAGGACACTAATATTAGCAGTGTATATGGTGGTGCACACACAGTCCTGCCTGACACAAGAGGACCTGGAGAAAATTCTGCACACAAAGAGAGACTGGGGATCAGGAGCTGGGACAGGAACCTGATAATAGTGCTAAGGACACAGGGCAGGACACTAATATTAGCAGTGTATATGGTAGTGCACACACAGTCCTGTCTGACACAAGAGGACCTGGAGATATATCTGCACAGAGAGAGAGACTGGGGATCAGGAGCTGGGACAGGAACCAGATAATACTGCTAATGACACAGGGCAGGACACTAATATTAGCAGTGTATATGGTGGTGCACACACAGTCCTGCCTGACACAAGAGGACCTGGAGAAATATCTGCACACAAAGAGAGACTGGGGATCAGGAGCTGGGACAGGAACCTGATAATAGTGCTAATGACACAGGGCAAGACACTAATATTAGTGTATATGGTGGTGCACACACAGTCCTGTCTGACACAAGAGGACCTGGAGAAATATCCGCACACAGAGAGAGACTGGGGACCAGGAGCGGGGACAGGAACCTGATCATACTGCTAATGACACAGGGCAGGACACTAATATTTGCAGTGTATATGGTGGTGCACACACAGTCCTGCCTGACACAAGAGGACCTGGAGAAATATCCGCACACAGAGAGAGACTGGGGATCAGGAGCTGGGACAGGAACCTGATAATAGTGCTAATGACACAGGGCAGGACACTAATATTAGCAGTGTATATGGTAGTGCACACACAGTCCTGTCTGACACAAGAGGACCTGGAGATATATCTGCAGAGAGAGAGAGACTGGGGATCAGGAGCTGGGACAGGAACCGGATAATACTGCTAATGGCTCAGGGCCGGACACAAATATTAGCAATGTATATGGTGGTGCACACACAGTCCTGCCTGACACAAGAGGACCTGGAGAAATATCCGCACACAGAGAGAGACTGGGGATCAGGAGCTGGGACAGGAACCTGATAGGACTGCTAATGACACAGGGCCGGACACTAATATTAGCAGTGTATATGGTGGTGCACACACAGTCCTGCCTGACACAAGAGGAAAAGTATAAATATCTGCACACAGAGAGAGACTGGGGATCAGGAGCTGGGACAGGAACCTGATAATACTGCTAATGACACAGGGTAGGACACTAATATTAGCATATATGGTGGTGCACACACATTCCTGCCCGAAACTGGAAAATTTGATGAAGTGGATTTCTCCGAACTCTAGCCCACAGATACAGGTGAGCATGCACTACACAAAGGAGCTCATAGGGGGAAGGTGAAAGACATGGGTGGATACAGAGGAAACGGCAGATATGTCAGGCGGGAGCAGAGGAAGCGGCAGAGGCTTCAGGCCAGAGGAGACAGAGGAAGCGGCAGAGATGTCAGCTGGACCTACCTCTTTGTGCAATGTTCCCACGTCCTCAGTACCAAGGGGTGGGAGAGGAAAGACGCTGGACAGAGCCGTATTAATCAGCTCCGTCCTACTGGAGTCACTCAGAGGAGGTTCCACTTTGCTGATCTCACATTAAGGAAATAAGACCATATGGCTCTGGTGACACATTAAACAGATGCTAGTAGGGTGTCCTGTGGTGGGGACCCTTCAAATACTCTATGGACCTTATTCTGGTTCACTTGCAAAGGCAAATTCCTTTTCAAATGGACAAAACCATGTGCACTGCAGGTGGGGCAGACAGTCTGGATCCCGACAGGCATTTACCCGACTGTCAAAACACCGACAGCCGGGTTCCCGACGGCCATGTGCTATTTTCCCTCGACGGCCCCCATAGAGGGAGAATAGAATAGGTGGTGAGCGTCTGGAGCCCGCAAGGGGCTTAGTTGTGCTCACCATGCTGTCTGAGTCCGGACAGTCGGGATCCCGAAGTCAGGCTAATGACTGTCGGGATCCCGACTGTCGGACCCCTGTACCACACCCTTTGCCTTTGCGGATGAACCAGAATAAGGGCCTATGATCACTGCGACAATATCACAACTTTCTGTAGGATACACCAGGTAGGAACAGGCTACAAGTGCGCGGTGACGTAGGTCGGATCTCAGGCTGTCTGCTGGCTCCAGCTTCACAAACTCCTGGAAAAGAAAGACATCCAAACATGCACACCCCGTTCTGTATCCTCCCCTGGCCCGCACCCCGTTCTGTATCCTACACTGGCCCGCACCCCGTTCTGTATCCTCCCCTGGCCCAGCACCCCGTTCTGTATCCTACACTGGCCCGCACCCCGTTCTGTATCCTCCCCTGGCCCGGCACCCCGTTCTGTATCCTCCCCTGGCCCAGCACCCCGTTCTGTATCCTCCCCTGGCCCGGCACCCCATTCTGTATCCTCCCCTGGCCCAGCATCCCCTTCTGTATCCTCCCCTGGCCCGGCACCCCATTCTGTATCCTCCCCTGGCCCAGCATCCCCTTCTGTATCCTCCCCTGGCCCAGCATCCCGTTCTCTATCCTCCCCTGGCCCAGCACCCCGTTCTGTATCCTCCCCTGGCCCAGCACCCCGTTCTATATCCTCCCCTGGCCCAGCACCCCGTTCTGTATCCTCCCCTGGCCCCGCACCCCATTCTGTATCCTCCCCTGGCCCCGCACCCCGTTCTGTATCCTCCCCTGGCCCAGCATCCCGTTCTGTATCCTCCCCTGGCCCGCACCCCGTTCTGTATCCTCCCCTGGCCCCTC
The DNA here is from genome assembly GCF_055691185.1 of Crinia signifera. Taxonomy (NCBI): domain Eukaryota; kingdom Metazoa; phylum Chordata; class Amphibia; order Anura; family Myobatrachidae; genus Crinia; species Crinia signifera. Next base: position 334,586,318 of record NC_139221.1, read on the forward strand.
ATCCCGTTCTGTATCCTCCCCTGGCCCCGCACCCCATTCTGTATCCTCCCCTGGCCCAGCATCCCATTCTGTATCCTCCCCTGGCCCAGCATTCCGTTCTGTATCCTCCCCTGGCCCGCACCCCATTCTGTATCCTCCCCTGGCCCAGCATCCCCTTCTGTATCCTCCCCTGGCCCGCACCCGTTCTGTATCCTCCCCTGGCCCCTCATCCCGTTCTGTATCCTCCCCTGGCCCCGCACCCCATTCTGTATCCTCCCCTGGCCCAGCATTCCGTTCTGTATCCTCCCCTGGCCCGCACCCCATTCTGTATCCTCCCCTGGCCCAGCATCCCCTTCTGTATCCTCCCCTGGCCCGCACCCCTTCTGTATCCTCCCCTGGCCCGCACCCCTTCTGTATCCTCCCCTGGCCCAGCACCCCATTCTGTATCTTCCCCTGGCCCAGCACCCCATTCTGTATCCTCCCCTGGCCCAGCACCCCGTTCTGTATCCTCCCCTGGCCCAGCACCCCGTTCTGTATCCTCCCCTGGCCCGCACCCCATTCTGTAGCCTCCCCTGGCCCAGCACCCCCGTTCTGTATCCTCCCCTGGCCCAGCACCCCATTCTGTATCCTCCCCTGGCCCTGCACCCCGTTCTGTATCCTCCCCTGGCCCTGCACCCCGTTCTGTATCCTCCCCTGGCCCTGCACCCCGTTCTGTATCCTCCCCTGGCCCCGCAGCCCCTTCTGTATCCTCCCCTGGCCCAGCATCCCGTTCTGTATCCTCCCCTGGCCCCGCACCTAGTTCTGTATCCTCCCCTGACCTGGTATCCCCTTCTGTATCCTCCCCTGGCCCAGCATCCCGTTCTGTATCCTACCCTGGCCCAGCACCCCGTTCTGTATCCTCCCCTGGCCCGGCATCCCCTTCTGTATCCTCCCCTGGCCCAGCACCCCGTTCTGTATCCTCCCCTGGCCCAGCACCCCGTTCTGTATCCTCCCCGGGCCCAGCACCCCGTTCTGTATCCTCCCCTGGCCCAGCATCCCCTTCTGTATCCTCCCCGGGCCCCGCACCCCATTCTGTATCCTCCCCTGGCCCAGCACCCCGTTCTGTATCCTCCCCTGGCCCAGCATCCCGTTCTGTATCCTCCCCTGGCCCAGCACCCCGTTCTGTATCCTCCCCTGGCCCAGCATCCCCTTCTGTATCCTCCCCTGGCCCAGCATCCCCTTCTGTATCCTCCCCGGGCCCCGCATCCCCTTCTGTATCCTCCCCTGGCCCAACATCCCATTCTGTATCCTCCCCGGGCCCCGCATCCCCTTCTGTATCCTCCCCTGGCCCGCACCCCGTTCTGTATCCTCCCCTGGCCCCGCATCCCGTTCTGTATCCTCCCCTGGCCCGGCATCCCCTTCTGTATCCTCCCCTGGCCCAGCACCCTATTCTTTATCCTCCCCTGGCCCAGCACCCCGTTCTGTATCCTCCCCTGGCCCAGCACCCCGTTCTGTATCCTCCCCGGGCCCCGCATCCCCTTCTGTATCCTCCCCTGGCCCGCATCCCTTCTGTATCCTCCCCTGGCCCGCACCCCTTCTGTATCCTCCCCTGGCCCGCACCCTGTTCTGTATCCTCCCCTGGCCCAGCATCCCGTTCTGTATCCTCCCCTGGCCCAGCATCCCGTTCTGTATCCTCCCCCGGCCCAGCATCCCATTCTGTATCCTCCCCTGGCCCTGCACCCCGTTCTGTATCCTCCCCTGGCCCGCACCCTGTTCTGTATCCTCCCCTGGCCCAGCATCCCGTTCTGTATCCTCCCCTGGCCCAGCATCCCATTCTGTATCCTCCCCAGGCCCAGCATCCCATTCTGTATCCTCCCCAGGCCCAGCATCCCCTTCTGTATCCTCCCCAGGCCCAGCATCCCGTTCTGTATCCTCCCCTGGCCCAGCATCCCGTTCTGTATCCTCCCCTGGCCCGCACCCCGTTCTGTATCCTCCCCTGGCCCCTCATCCCGTTCTGTATCCTCCCCTGGCCCCGCACCCCATTCTGTATCCTCCCCTGGCCCAGCATCCCATTCTGTATCCTCCCCTGGCCCAGCATTCCGTTCTGTATCCTCCCCTGGCCCGCACCCCATTCTGTATCCTCCCCTGGCCCAGCATCCCCTTCTGTATCCTCCCCTGGCCCGCACCCGTTCTGTATCCTCCCCTGGCCCCTCATCCCGTTCTGTATCCTCCCCTGGCCCCGCACCCCATTCTGTATCCTCCCCTGGCCCAGCATTCCGTTCTGTATCCTCCCCTGGCCCGCACCCCATTCTGTATCCTCCCCTGGCCCAGCATCCCCTTCTGTATCCTCTCCTGGCCCGCACCCCTTCTGTATCCTCCCCTGGCCCGCACCCCATTCTGTATCCTCCCCTGGCCCAGCACCCCATTCTGTATCTTCCCCTGGCCCTGCACCCCATTCTGTATCCTCCCCTGGCCCAGCACCCCGTTCTGTATCCTCCCCTGGCCCAGCACCCCGTTCTGTATCCTCCCCTGGCCCGCACCCCATTCTGTAGCCTCCCCTGGCCCAGCACCCCCGTTCTGTATCCTCCCCTGGCCCAGCACCCCATTCTGTATCCTCCCCTGGCCCTGCACCCCGTTCTGTATCCTCCCCTGGCCCTGCACCCCGTTCTGTATCCTCCCCTGGCCCCGCAGCCCCTTCTGTATCCTCCCCTGGCCCAGCATCCCGTTCTGTATCCTCCCCTGGCCCCGCACCTAGTTCTGTATCCTCCCCTGGCCTGGTATCCCCTTCTGTATCCTCCCCTGGCCCGGTATCCCCTTCTGTATCCTCCCCTGGCCCAGCATCCCGTTCTGTATCCTACCCTGGCCCAGCACCCCGTTCTGTATCCTCCCCTGGCCCGGCATCCCCTTCTGTATCCTCCCCTGGCCCAGCACCTCGTTCTGTATCCTCCCCTGGCCCAGCACCCCGTTCTGTATCCTCCCCGGGCCCAGCACCCCGTTCTGTATCCTCCCCTGGCCCAGCATCCCCTTCTGTATCCTCCCCTGGCCCAGCATCCCCTTCTGTATCCTCCCCGGGCCCCGCATCCCCTTCTGTATCCTCCCCTGGCCCAGCACCCCATTCTGTATCCTCCCCGGGCCCCGCATCCCCTTCTGTATCCTCCCCTGGCCCAGCACCCCTTCTGTATCCTCCCCTGGCCCCGCACCCCGTTCTGTATCCTCCCCTGGCCCCGCATCCCGTTCTGTATCCTCCCCTGGCCCGGCATCCCCTTCTGTATCCTCCCCTGGCCCAGCACCCTATTCTTTATCCTCCCCTGGCCCAGCACCCCGTTCTGTATCCTCCCCTGGCCCAGCACCCCGTTCTGTATCCTCCCCTGGCCCAGCACCCCGTTCTGTATCCTCCCCTGGCCCGCACCCCGTTCTGTATCCTCCCCTGGCCCAGCATCCCGTTCTGTATCCTCCCCCGGCCCAGCACCCCGTTCTGTATCCTCCCCTGGCCCAGCATCCCCTTCTGTATCCTCCCCTGGCCCAGCACCCCGTTCTGTATCCTCCCCAGGCCCAGCATCCCGTTCTGTATCCTCCCCTGGCCCAGCATCCCCTTCTGTATCCTCCCCTGGCCCAGCACCCCATTCTGTATCCTCCCCAGGCCCAGCATCCCGTTCTGTATCCTCCCCTGGCCCAGCATCCCCTTCTGTATCCTCCCCTGGCCCGCACCCCGTTCTGTATCCTCCCCTGGCCCAGCATCCCCTTCTGTATCCTCCCCTGGCCCAGCATCCCCTTCTGTATCCTCCCCTGGCCCAGCATCCCCTTCTGTATCCTCCCCGGGCCCCGCATCCCCTTCTGTATCCTCCCCGGGCCCAGCATCCCGTTCTGTATCCTCCCCTGGCCCCGCACCCTGTTCTGTATCCTCCCCTGGCCCGCACCCTGTTCTGTATCCTCCCCTGGCCCAGCATCCCGTTCTGTATCCTCCCCTGGCCCAGCATCCCATTCTGTATCCTCCCCAGGCCCAGCATCCCATTCTGTATCCTCCCCAGGCCCAGCATCCCCTTCTGTATCCTCCCCAGGCCCAGCATCCCGTTCTGTATCCTCCCCTGGCCCAGCATCCCGTTCTGTATCCTCCCCTGGCCCGCACCCCGTTCTGTATCCTCCCCTGGCCCCTCATCCCGTTCTGTATCCTCCCCTGGCCCCGCACCCCATTCTGTATCCTCCCCTGGCCCAGCATCCCATTCTGTATCCTCCCCTGGCCCAGCATTCCGTTCTGTATCCTCCCCTGGCCCGCACCCCATTCTGTATCCTCCCCTGGCCCAGCATCCCCTTCTGTATCCTCCCCTGGCCCGCACCCGTTCTGTATCCTCCCCTGGCCCCTCATCCCGTTCTGTATCCTCCCCTGGCCCCGCACCCCATTCTGCATCCTCCCCTGGCCCAGAATCCCGTTCCTCATCCTGACCCCACATCACCCTGTCCCCTCATCCTGTTGTGCATCTTCCCCTGTCCCCATCCCGTTCCACACCTCACTGTCCCCATCCCGTTCCACACCTCACTGTCCCCATCCCGTTCCGCACCTCACCCTGGCCCCATCCCGTTCCGCACCTCACCCTGGCCCCATCCCGTTCCACACCTCACCCTGGCCCCATCCCATTCCGCACCTCACTGTCCCCATCCAGTTCCGCACCTCACCCTGGCCCCATCCCATTCCGCACCTCACCCTGGCCCCATCCCGTTCCACACCTCACCCTGGCCCCATCCCATTCCGCACCTCACTGTCCCCATCCCGTTCCGCACCTCACGCTGGCCCCATCCCATTCCGCACCTCACCCTGGCCCCATCCCGTTCCACACCTCACCCTGGCCCCATCCCATTTCGCACCTCACTGTCCCCATCCCGTTCCGCACCTCACGCTGGCCCCATCCCATTCCGCACCTCACTGTCCCCATCGCGTTCCGCACCCTCCCTGGCCCCATCCCATTCCGCACCTCACTGTCCCCATCCCGTTCCGCACCCTCCCTGGCCCCATCCCATTCCGCACCTCACTGTCCCCATCCCGTTCCGCACCTCACCCTGGCCCCATCCCGTTCCACACCTGACCTCACCCTGGCCCCATCCCATTCCGCACCTCACTGTCCCCATCCCGTTCCGCACCTCACCCTGGCCCCATCCCATTCCGCACCTCACTGTCCCCATCCCGTTCCGCACCTCACCCTGGCCCCATCCCATTCCGCACCTCACTGTCCCCATCCCGTTCCGCACCTCACCCTGGCCCCATCCCATTCCGCACCTCACTGTCCCCATCCCGTTCCGCACCTCACGCTGGCCCCATCCCATTCCGCACCTCACTGGCCCCACCCCGTTCCGCACCTCACCCTGGCCCCATCCCATTCCGCACCTCACTGTCCCCATCCCGTTCCGCACCTTACGCTGGCCCCATCCCATTCCGCACCTCACTGGCCCCACCCCGTTCCGCACCTCACCCTGGCCCCATCCCATTCCGCACCTCACTGTCCCCATCCCGTTCCGCACCTTACGCTGGCCCCATCCCATTCCGCACCTCACTGGCCCCACCCCGTTCCACACCTCACCCTGGCCCCATCCCATTCCGCACCTCACTGTCCCCATCCCGTTCCGCACCTTACGCTGGCCCCATCCCATTCCGCACCTCACTGTCCCCATCCCGTTCCGCACCTCACCCTGGCCCCATCCCATTCCGCACCTCACTGTCCCCATCCCGTTCCGCACCCTCCCCGGCCACCACTTGCCATGAGGCACAGAGAGAGCTGCACTCACCACTAGCTGAGATATCAGCTCCGACTTGCGGGAAAACTGGAAGAATCCGGCCTGCGAGCTGTTACAGATGGCCAGTCCTATCATGGAGATGCACCTGATGAGGCACAGCTTCAGCGTCACGTCCTGAGGCACAGGAAGCAGTAATATTACATATGTAGGAATACACGGGACACACGCAGTCACTGCAGGGACAAACCAGGAGGGAGGTAAAGACACGTGTCAGCCAGTACCCAGAATCCTTTGCATGTGTAGACTATCTGTGCTGTGGTACTCTCAGGACAAGGATATGGGCACCAGGAGAAGCTGGATGCCAGTGTGTGCGTGTGGGGGGTGTAGTGCCATTTACTGTGACAATTGCACCATGGCGCCCCACAATTCTTGTCAGATGTGAGCATAGAGAACAGGCGCCAGCAGCCTGCGCACATCCCCGGTGCTCCGCAGAGGTGTTCCCCAATTTACAGAGCACCCGGGTCACAGAATACAGCGACATATCCAGCACAGAACAGAAGGACGTGGATACAGACATCTGTCTGAGGACAGAAGAGAATCAGGGAAACACAGAAATAAATACCATCTCTGCTGCACAGAAGCACGCGCCAGTGCACCCGCTCCAACCACCCTAGGAAATGCCAAGCTGCAGTACTGGCTCATGGAGGCCATCTTGGATTTAATTCCTTCCTGCCGTGGACCAATCCCCTTCCAGGGCTGGGAGTGGCTCAGTAAGGTGGCACTGCATTGCATCCCACAGCAGCTGGAGGGTGCACGGCGGAGGAACTATACAGCGAACACGACGATTGCGGTGCTCCCACAGACAGTCAGTTGAAGTAGGTGCAATAAGGGGCCAGGAAAGTTCTGGTCGCGCTTGCCCCAACCATCATTGGACATGTCACATTGTCTTGCTGTATGATCACCTCGGCCCCAGGGAAGACAATCTACATGTATGGGTGTACATGATATGCAAGGATGGATTCATAGCCAAATCGGGGGAGCGAGCCTTCTGGGAACATTCCCAGCCCATAACGCTGCCACCGATGTTATCGATAACATGTAGTTATACGATGTTCTTAGACATGTCAACATTCATCAATTCGATGGAGCAGATATCTCATGGGAGAACCCTCCTCCAATTAGCGTCAGTCCAAATCCGATACTGCTGCGCGAACTAAAGCCTAACATCATTAGCATAGGTGCAAGACCGCCTATTGGCGTCTGAGCCCCATACACAGCAGGATTCGCTGAACCAACACACGTCTGGTAGCGGACTGCATTATTCTGGTATTGACCGTGACGGTCGGCCCTCCGCACCTTCATCACTCACATCAATGGTATGTGGTGCGCTGAAGTTTCCACGTTGGTTATTCGCAATGGTCTAGTCAGCATATTGTGACAAAAGAACAGGCAGGCTGGCCTATGCTGGGGGACAGGCGCGAGCAGGCAGGCTGGCCTATGCTGGGGACAGGCGCGAGCAGGCAGGTTGGCCTTGGCTGGGGGATAGGAGCAGGGAGGGCAGGCTGGCCTTGGCTGGGGGATAGGAGCGAGCAGGCAGGCTGGCCTTTGCTGGGGGATAGGAGCGAGCAGGCAGGCTGGCCTATGCTGGGGGACAGGAGCGAGCAGGCAGGCTGGCCTATGCTGGGGGACAGGAACAGGCAGGCTGGCCTATGCTGGGGGAAAGGAGCGAGCAGGCAGGCTGGCCTATGCTGGGGGACAGGAGCGAGCAGGCAGGCTGGCCTATGCTGGGGGACAGGAGCGAGCAGGCAGGCTGGCCTATGCTGGGGGACAGGAACGATCAGGCAGGCTGGCCTATGCTGGGGGACAGGAGCGAGCAGGCAGGCTGGCCTTGGCTGGGGGATAGGAGCGAGCAGGCAGGCTGGCCTATGCTGGGGGACAGGAACGAGCAGGCAGGCTGGCCTATGCTGGGGGACAGGAACGAGCAGGCAGGCTGGCCTATGCTGGGGACAGGCGCGAGCAGGCAGGTTGGCCTTGGCTGGGGGATAGGAGCAGGGAGGGCAGGCTGGCCTTTGCTGGGGGACAGGAGCGAGCAGGCAGGCTGGCCTTTGCTGGGGGACAGGAGCGAGCAGGCAGCTGGCATTTGCTGGGGGATAGGTGCGAGCAGGCAGGCTGGCCTTGGCTGGGGGATAGGAGCGAGCAGGCAGGCTGGCCTTGGCTGGGGGATAGGAGCGAGCAGGCAGGCTGGCCTTTTCTGTGTGGTAGGAGCGAGCAGGCAGGCTGGCCTATACTGGGGGATAGGAGCGAGCAGGCAGGCTGGCCTTGGCTGGGGGATAGGAGCGAGAAGGCCGCTTGGCTTTGGCTGGGGGATAGGAGCGAGCAGGCAGGCTGGCCTTGGCTGGGGGATAGGAGCGAGCAGGCAGGCTGGCCTTGGCTGGGGGATAGGAGCGAGCAGGCAGGCTGGCCTTGGCTGGGGGATAGGAGCGAGCAGGCAGGCTGGCCTTGGCTGGGGGATAGGAGCGAGCAGGTAGGCTGGCCTTGGCTGGGAGATAGTAGCGAGCAGGCAGGCTGGCCTTGGCTGGGGGATAGGAGCGAGCAGGCAGGCTGGCCTTGGCTGGGGGATAGGGGCGAGAAGGCCGGCTGGGCCTTGGCTGGGGGATAGGAGCGAGCAGGCAGGCTGGCCTTGGCTGGGGGATAGGAGCAAGCAGGCAGGCTGACCTTGGCTGGGGGATAGGAGCGAGAAGGCAGGCTGGCCTTGGCTGGGGGATAGGAGCGAGCAGGCAGGCTGGCCTTGGCTGGGGGATAGGAGCGAGCAGGCAGGCTGACCTTGGCTGGGGGATAGGAGCGAGAAGGCAGGCTGGCCTTGTCTGGGGGATAGGAGCGAGCAGGCAGGCTGGCCTTGTCCGGGGGATAGGAGCGAGCAGGCAGGCTGGCTGGCCTTGTCCGGGGGATAGGAGCGAGCAGGCAGGCTGGCCTTGTCTGGGGGATAGGAGCGAGCAGGCAGGCTGGCCTTGTCTGGGGGATAGGAGCGAGCAGGCAGGCTGGCCTATGCTGGGGAATAGGAGCGAGCAGGCAGGCTGGCCTTGGCTGGGGGATAGGAGCGAGCAGGCAGGCTTGCCTATGCTGGGGGATAAAAGCGAGCAGGCAGGCTGGCCTTGGCTGGGGGATAGGAGCGAGCAGGCAGGCTGGCCTTGGCTGGGGGGTAGGAGCGAGAAGGCAGGCTGGCCTTGGCTGGGGGATAGGAGCGAGCAGGCAGGCTGGCCTTGGCTGGGGGATAGGAGCGAGCAGGCAGGCTGGCCTTGGCTGGGGGATAGGAGCGAGCAGGCAGGCTGGCCTTGTCTGGGGGATAGGAGCGAGCAGGCAGGCTGGCCTTGTCTGGGGGATAGGAGCGAGCAGGCAGGCTGGCCTTGTCCGGGGATAGGAGCGAGCAGGCAGGCTGGCCTTGTCCGGGGGATAGGAGCGAGCAGGCAGGCTGGCTGGCCTTGTCCGGGGGATAGGAGCGAGCAGGCAGGCTGGCCTTGGCTGGGGGATAGGAGCGAGAAGGCAGGCTGGCCTTGTCTGGGGGATAGGAGCAAGCAGGCAGGCTGGCCTTGTCCGGGGGATAGGAGCGAGCAGGCAGGCTGGCTGGCCTTGTCCGGGGGATAGGAGCGAGCAGGCAGGCTGGCCTTGGCTGGGGGATAGGAGCGAGCAGGCAGGCTGGCCTTGTCTGGGGGATAGGAGCGAGCAGGCAGGCTGGCCTATGCTGGGGGATAGGAGCGAGCAGGCAGGCTGGCCTTGGCTGGGGGATAGGAGCGAGCAGGCAGGCTTGCCTATGCTGGGGGATAGAAGCGAGCAGGCAGGCTGGCCTTGGCTGGGGGATAGGAGCGAGCAGGCAGGCTGGCCTTGGCTGGGGGATAGGAGCAAGAAGGCAGGCTGGCCTTGGCTGGGGGATAGGAGCGAGCAGGCAGGCTGGCCTTGGCTGGGGGATAGGAGTGAGCAGGCAGGCTGACCTTGGCTGGGGGATAGGAGCGAGAAGGCAGGCTGGCCTTGTCTGGTGGATAGGAGCGAGCAGGCAGGCTGGCCTTGTCCGGGGGATAGGAGCGAGCAGGCAGGCTGGCTGGCCTTGTCCGGGGGATAGGAGCGAGCAGGCAGGCTGGCCTTGGCTGGGGGATAGGAGCGAGCAGGCAGGCTGGCCTTGTCTGGGGGATAGGAGCGAGCAGGCAGGCTGGCCTATGCTGGGGGATAGGAGCGAGCAGGCAGGCTGGCCTTGGCTGGGGGATAGGAGCGAGCAGGCAGGCTTGCCTATGCTGGGGGATAGAAGCGAGCAGGCAGGCTGGCCTTGGCTGGGGGGATAGGAGCGAGCAGGCAGGCTGGCCTTGGCTGGGGGATAGGAGCGAGCAGGCAGGTTGGCCTTGGCTGGGGGATAGGAGCGAGCAGGCAGGCTGGCCTTGGCTGGGGGATAGGAGCGAGCAGGCAGGCTGGCCTTGGCTGGGGGATAGGAGCGAGCAGGCAGGCTGGCCTTGTCTGGGGGATAGGAGCGAGCAGGCAGGCTGGCCTATGCTGGGGGATAGGAGCGAGCAGGCAGGCTGGCCTTGGTTGGGGGATAGGAGCGAAAAGGCAGGCTGGCCTTGGCTGGGGGATAGGAGCGAGCAGGCAGGCTGGCCTTGTCTGGGGGATAGGAGCGAGCAGGCAGGCTGGCCTATGCTGGGGGATAGGAGCGAGCAGGCAGGCTGGCCTTGGCTGGGGGATAGGAGCGAGCAGGCAGGCTGGCCATTGCTGGGGGATAGGAGCGAGCAGGCAGGCTGGCCTTGTCTGGGGGATAGGAGCGAGCAGGCAGGCTGGCCTATGCTGGGGGATAGGAGCGAGCAGGCAGGCTGGCCTTGGCTGGGGGATAGGAGCGAGAAGGCCGGCTGGGCCTTGGCTGGGGGATAGGAGCGAGCAGGCAGGCTGGCCTTGGCTGGGGGATAGGAGCGAGCAGGCAGGCTGGCCTTGGCTGGGGGATAGGAGCGAGCAGGCAGGCTGGCCTTGGCTGGGGGATAGGAGCGAGCAGGCAGGCTGGCCTTGGCTGGGGGATAGGAGCGAGCAGGCAGGCTGGCCTTGGCTGGGGGATAGGAGCGAGCAGGCAGGCTGGCCTTGGCTGGGGGATAGGAGCGAGCAGGCAGGCTGGCCTTGGCTGGGGGATAGGAGCGAGCAGGCAGGCTGGCCATTGCTGGGGGATAGGAGCGAGCAGGCAGGCTAGCCTTGGCTGTGTGGTAGGAGCAGCAACCCTCATTGGCACGCAGATCCTACCTGCTTCCAACACATCAACTTAAAGTAGCGAGCGGTCACCCAGTGCCTAATATGTCCCAGCACTGTCAGGTGTGTGTGTCTCTGTGGAAGGGGCCCCCAAACCGCGCTAATAACTAATAACAGAAGCACCTCAAATCTCAGAGGGGAATCTTTGAGGGCGCTAATGTCAAACAATTCAAGTGACATTAAACAAAGAAAGTGATAGTCATTTAAAAATGTATTGTTAAAATTCAACATGTGACAACCGTGATCTGTCAGAATTCTTATACATATACAGCCGCGTGTCCATCAGTAAGATGGTGAAACCCAACGCGTTTCGTCAGACATGACTTCATCAGGGGTGATCGTACAGAACCACTCCATTGGTAATCATTAGGTCAGAGGGTATTTCCTCTATGTAATGGGTCAGACTGGATCCAACTGGCTGGTGTAGGAGTTCTTAACTATTATGATCCCATTAGAAATGTATCAATAGACGGAAGAATTTAGAACAGAGGTAGATGAAGATTGGGTCCAGCTTCTGCTCACATCTAGGCTCCCGTAGAATAGGGCCCAATCCCCAAATATGTCAACATACTTGGTGTGCTGCAGGTGTACCCTTCTGAGCAGAGACAAGAAGCCGCTAACATCCAGCGTTGCAGATGTGATGGGTCAGGATGCAGAACACGGCAGCACAGGGTTAATCAGCGTGTGCTCTGCACGCGGCTGCTCTCTGTGTACGCTGCACACCTTGCACTGAGTGGGAGTGAGGGGTCTCTGGGGGACACTTACAGCAGACAGAAATCCGCTCAGCGGAAACTATACAGAGGAGGAAATGGAGAACGGCTGTCAGTGCGCTCTGCATCTCCCATCACAGCCCCCCGGCTGTCAGTGCGCTCTGCATGTCCCATCACAGCCCCCCGGCTGTCAGTGCGCTCTGCATGTCCCATCACCGCCCCCCCCCCCCCCCCCCCCCCGGCTGTCAGTGCGCTCTGCATCTCCCATCACAGCCCCCCCCCCCCCCCCCGCTTTGGCTGTCAGTGCGCTCTGCATCTCCCATCACAGCCCCCCGGCTGTCAGTGCGCTCTGCATGTCCCATCACAGCCCCCCGGCTGTCAGTGCGCTCTGCATGTCCCATCACCGCCCCCCCCCCCCCCCCCCCCCCCCGGCTGTCAGTGCGCTCTGCATCTCCCATCACAGCCCCCCCCCCCCCCGCTTTGGCTGTCAGTGCGCTCTGCATCTCCCATCACAGCCCCCCGGCTGTCAGTGCGCTCTGCATCTCCCATCACCGCCCCCCCCCCCCCCCCCCCCGGCTGTCAGTGCGCTCTGCATCTACCATCACAGCCCCCCGGCTGTCAGAGCGCTCTGCATCTCCCATCACAGCCCCCCGGCTGTCAGTGCGCTCTGCATCTCCCATCACAGCCCCCCCCCGGCTGTCAGTGCGCTCTGCATCTCCCATCACAGCCCCCCGCCGGCTGTCAGTGCGCTCTGCATCTCCCATCACAGCCCCCCGGCTGTCAGTGCGCTCGGCATCTCCCATCACAGCCCCCCCCCCCCCCCCCGGCTGTCAGTGCGCTCTGCATCTCCCCTCACAGCCCCCCCCGGCTGTCAGTGCGCTCTGCATCTCCTATCACAGCCCCCCGGCTGTCAGTGTGCTCTGCATCTCCCATCACAGCCCCCCGGCTGTCAGTGCGCTCTGCATGTCCCATAACAGCCCCCCGGCTGTCAGTGCGCTCTGCATCTCCCATCACCGCCCCCCCACCCCAGCTGTCAGTGTGCTCTGCATCTCCCATCACAGCCCTCCGGCTGTCAGTGCGCTCTGCATCTACCATCACAGCCCCCCGGCTGTCAGTGCGCTCTGCATCTCCCATCACAGCCCCCCCCCCCCGGGGCTGTCAGTGCGCTCTGCATCTACCATCACAGCACCCCAGCTGTCAGTGCGCTCTGCATCTACCATCACAGCCCCCCGGCTGTCAGTGCACTCTGCATCTCCCATCACAGCCCCCCGGCTGTCAGTGCGCTCTGCATCTCCCATCACAGCCCCCCCCCTGTCAGTGTGCTCTGCATCTCCCATCACAGCGTGCTCTGCAGTTTCCTCTCTATATTAGGGGTGAGGGCCGGGATGACTATGGGGGCGGGGCCCCAGCCGGGATGACTATGGGGGCGCGGGCCCCAGCCGGGATGACTATGGGGGTGCGGGCCCCAGCCGGGATGACTATGGGGGCGCGGGCCCCAGCCAGGAAGACTATGGGGGTGCGGGCCCCAGCCGGGATGACTATGGGGGCGCGGGCCCCAGCCGGGATGACTATGGGGGCGCGGGCCCCAGCCGGGATGACTATGGGGGCACGGGCCCCAGCCGGGATGACTATGGGGGCACGGGCCCCAGCCGGGATGACTATGGGGGCGCAGGCCCCAGCCGGGATGACAATGGGGGCGCAGGCCCCAGCCGGGAATATTAGGTAGCTGTGCAGGACACATTCCTGCTCCTGGTCCAGCACACAAGTCCTCTCAGCGCCAGCTCTGGCAGCCGGATCCTGGCCCAGCTCTCATTCTCCTCCGTCAGGCGGATTTTAGGGTCAGATCTGGAGGATTACGTAGCTGCGGTTCTGCACCTAACCCCCCTCTACTCCCTACAATCATCACTTCACACAGAGGCTCCTCTGCCCCCTAGTGGCGACACACAGAACTTCCCGCCTGATGTCATCTCAATGTCGCCCTGACATAATAACACTAAAAATAGCAGATTTCACAAGATCTCAGCAGACGGTCAGCGCGGTGTCATCGGGTATCGGATATACAGAGAGCAGTGCAAACTATCGGGGAACGGGGGCTTCCCCTACCCCACTGCATATAACAGCTTACACCCCCCCACACACAGCCACCTACATATAACAGCTTACACCCCCCACACACAGCCACCTACATATAACAGCTTACACCCCCCACACACAGCCACCTACATATAACAGCTTATCCCTGCCCCACACACAGCCACCTGCATATAACAGCTTACACCCCCCACACACAGCCACCTACATATAACAGCTTACACCCCCCACACACAGCCACCTACATATAACAGCTTACACACCCCCCACACACAGCCACCTACATATAACAGCTTACACCCCCCATACACAGCCACCTACATATAACAGCTTATCCCTGCCCCACACACAGCCACCTACATATAACAGCTTACACACCCCCCACACACAGCCACCTACATATAACAGCTTACACCCCCCACACACAGCCACCTACATATAACAGCTTACACCCCCCCACACACAGCCACCTACATATAACAGCTTATCCCTGCCCCACACACAGCCACCTGCATATAACAGCTTACACCCCCCACACACAGCCACCTACATATAACAGCTTACACCCCCTACACACAGCCACCTACATATAACAGCTTATCCCTGCCCCACACACAGCCACCTGCATATAACAGCTTACACCCCCCATACACAGCCACCTACATATAACAGCTTACACACCCCCCACACACAGCCACCTACATATAACAGCTTACACCCCCCACACACAGCCACCTACATATAACAGCTTATCCCTGCCCCACACACAGCCACCTGCATATAACAGCTTACACCCCCCACACACAGCCACCTACATATAACAGCTTACACCCCCCACACACAGCCACCTACATATAACAGCTTACACCCCCCACACACAGCCACCTGCATATAACAGCTTACACCCCCCACACACAGCCACCTACATATAACAGCTTACACCCCCCACACACAGCCACCTACATATAACAGCTTACACCCCCTACACACAGCCACCTACATATAACAGCTTATCCCTGCCCCACACACAGCCACCTGCATATAACAGCTTACACCCCCCCACACACAGCCACCTACATATAACAGCTTACACCCCCCACACACAGCCACCTACATATAACAGCTTACACCCCCACACACAGCCACCTACATATAACAGCTTACACCCCCCACACACAGCCACCTACATATAACAGCTTATCCCTGCCCCACACACAGCCACCTGCATATAACAGCTTACACCCCCCACACACAGCCACCTACATATAACAGCTTACACCCCCCACCACACAGCCACCTACATATAACAGCTTACACCCCCCACACACAGCCACCTGCATATAACAGCTTACACCCCCCCACACACAGCCACCTACATATAACAGCTTACACCCCCCCCCACACAGCCACCTACATATAACAGCTTACCCCTGCCCCACACACAGCCACCTGCATATAACAGCTTACACCCCCCCACACACAGCCACCTACATATAACAGCTTACACCCCCTACACACAGCCACCTACATATAACAGCTTACCCCCCCACACACAAAGCCACCTGCATATAACAGCTTACACCCCCCCACACACAGCCACCTACATATAACAGCTTACACCCCCCACACACAGCCACCTACATATAACAGCTTACCCCCCCCCCCCACACACAGCCACCTACATATAACAGCTTACACCCCCCACACACAGCCACCTACATATAACAGCTTACACCCCCACACACAGCCACCTACATATAACAGCTTACACCCCCCACACACAGCCACCTACATATAACAGCTTACACCCCCCACACACAGCCACCTACATATAACAGCTTACACCCCCCCACACACAGCCACCTACATATAACAGTTTACCCCCCCCACACAGCCACCTGCATATAACAGCTTACACCCCCCCCACACAGCCACCTACATATAACAGCTTACCCCTGCCCCACACACAGCCACCTGCATATAACAGCTTACACCCCCCACACGCAGCCACCTACATATAACAGCTTAACCCTGCCCCACACACAGCCACCGGTATATAACAGCTTACACCCCCACACACAGCCACCTACATATAACAGCTTACACCCCCCCACACACAGCCACCTGCATATAACAGCTTACACCCCCCACACACAGCCACCTACATATAACAGCTTACACCCCCCACACACAGCCACCTACATATAACAGCTTACCCCTGCCCCACACACAGCCACCGGTATATAACAGCTTACACCCCCACACACAGCCACCTACATATAACAGCTTACACCCCCCCACACACAGCCACCTGCATATA